>NC_134207.1:103313374-103348374 GCF_965140235.1 Caretta caretta
CCCCCACCACTCCCTGCTCCCTGCTCCATTACCATGCTGCTCAGAGCAGCAGGAACTCGCAGCCCGGCCTGAGCCAGCCGTCGTGCTGCCTGGCAGGAGCGGCAGGCCAGAGCGCTGGCTGCACGGTGCAGCGAGCTGAGACTGCGGGGGAGGGGGAACAGTAGGGGAGGGGCAAGGGGCTAGCCTCCCTGGCCAGGAGCTCAAGGGCCAGGCAGAACGGTCCCAGGGGCCAGATGTGGCCCGCGGGCTGTAGTTTGCCCACCTCTGATCTATAGCTTGAGATGAAGAAGTAGGCTTTGAAAAGGGGGGCTGTAACACACCCACATTCTGTATGGAGCAGGGTCAATAGGGGATATGTAACGCTCATTGGCCAGTGGATTACCTAAGCATGGGAAGATTCAGTCCAAAATTTAAAGTTCAGCAAAGTTATAAGCAAGTGAAAATATGGACTTATTGAAAAGTGTGAGGCAAACTTCACAATAGGCATCACTTCCAGATCCATCTTGAACGCCCACCATTGATCAACTTCGCTGCAACTGGAGTAATAAGTGAAAGCAGCCTGGAAGTCATGCACGTCTTAGTCAACGGAGAGAGTTCTGTACTGAAGGATGCCTCAGGCTGAAACCTTTCCCCCCATGACTCTGACAAAAAAGGGAAAAGAAAAGAAAACCTCATGACTTGTGATTGGTAGAGCTGAGCAGGAAATGTTTGATGAGCCTGTGAAAAAATTCAGTAAAATGTTAAAAGATTTAATTTTTGTTGAAATTTTATTCTAAAGTTTTCTAAAACCTCCACAAAATTCATAAAATTGGACATTTTCAGGAAATTTTAGTTTTGACAAAAAAGCCATTTTTCAGTGACAATACATTTTGAATGAAAAATTGCAACTAGCTCTAGTGATTGATGGTACGTATGAAATTACCCTATAAAATCTCATGAAATTTACCAGAAAATCTTTCAGTAACTGTATTATACTCATTCAACCCTTGATTTTATCCACATACACAGAATATTGTGCTACACACAATAATCTGAATCAGTGTCTAGGGACTGCCACATATATACTGTATACTTGTCTTTGAACAAACTTTAATTGACCTCGACGGATAATAGTCAAATATTAAAATTAAATGGAATACTATCTTAAAAAATCCAGTTGTTTTCTCTTCATTGGTGGCCTCTTGAAAATGCTGAGCTTCCTAAAATCTTATTATTAAACTATCAGCATAACTGCTTTATAACACACAGAAAATTAAACATATATGAGAATGTAACTACTCTGACAGGGTCGGGCCAGGTGGCTATAGGAGAGTAATTTTTTTTTAAGCAAAAAAGGTGTTTTTTTATTTGCATAACACACTTACAAAACAAAACAACAGCATATGCAATGTGTAACACAGCAACCAATCACAATTGTTTTCTCATTAGCTTCAGATGAGGGAAGTGTTCAAGCTTGCCTGGGCCCAGAGCGGGGAGCTTCCTCGACTCTCTGGTCTTCCACCCTTCCGAGTTACCTGGTAGTCCAGAGCGAGGGGGCTTCATCGACTCTCAAGGTCTGCCACCCCCTCGAGTTACCTGGCACCACGCCCGAGTGTCACCAACAATTCCCTCCTCTGAAAGCACCCAACAAAAGGGGCAGGCTGTGGGGTGGACAACCCGGGGGGGGGGGGGCACGTGCAACCACATGTGAAAGGACCCCTCTAAGGTGGTGGTGTCTGCAGCAGCAATGGCTGGGGCTGGGGTCCCTTACTCTCTCCTCCAATCAAAGGGTCAAAACAAAGGGAGCCGGACGGGGACACCGAGCAGAGAGCCTCAGACAGCGCCCACCGCTCCTCAAAAGCATCAAGGGAGTCGGTGGATGCCGCCCAGAGGAACTCCGCCCAGATATGTGAACGGACCGAGGATCGGAAAACGGCCCCACAGTCACAGGAAACTCCATAGACCAATCTCCTCTCTCTGGTTTTATAGATGGCCGTTTTAGCCAGGGCCAGGAGGAGGTTAACTAGGAGATTCCGCAACTTTGTGAGGCCATGGATAGGGAGTGCATAAATAAAAAGATGAAGGGAAAAATGCAACCAAAAATGTAATAAAAGATTTGTGAGGAGCTGGAACAGGGGCTGCAGCCTGGCGCACTCCAAATATACGTGCGCCAGGGTTTCCCTCACACTGCAAAAGGGACAAATATCTGGGATGGGGTTGAACCGTGCCAAGTACATGCCCATGCTCACAGCTCCGTGAAGGAGCCACCAACTGATGTTCCCGATGGGCCTCGGAACCAAGGTGTAATATAGGCTGGCCCACCGGGGCTGCTCACCCTCCGAAGGTGGCAGAAGGTCTCGCCACTTTGTGTCGGGGCGGGAGACTAGGGTGAGGGCGTGAAGGGTGTGGAGCACAAGCATGTATAGATGTTTCCTTGGTGTGGTTTGGAAGCATACCGGCTGCAGTTCATGCAGCTGGCTCGCCATAAAGAGGTGAGGGGGTCGATTGGGTCTACGGGGCAAGGGTCCAATTAAAAGGTCCGGCAGGCCTGGGGTAGAGGGTGGGCGGAGCGTGCCCTTGAGCAGGACCCAGTCGAGGTAAGCTCTAGCAGTGGGCAGCAAAGTGACCTTCACCTCCTGAAGTACGCGCCGGGGGGTATGAGGTCTGGAGAGCCCCGTGCGCCAAGCGAGCGTCAGAGGATCCAGCCAGTCTCTCCGGTCATAGTCCAGGAGGTCTATGACTCTTGTGACTTCTGCAAGGATCAAGCTCTGGCGCACCGAGCGGGACTCCACCACCTGCACACGGAGCTGGGGGTTGTGTAGCAGGGCTCCGCGAGGAGATCTGCCCCCTTTGTGGCCGCCAGGGACCTGGTCATTAAAAACCGTTTCCAAATCCAGAGGAGGTCCTGGTAGAAGACCAGCAGCCTAGAGAGGTCTCACGGAAGATCTCCTGGACAGAGATAAAAGAGCTGCCGGTCATATCGGAGCACTCGGATGCGGCGCAGGATGGCATGCTCCAGTATGCTCCACGCCGAACTGCCGGCACTATAAAGGAGCCTCTGTAGGGCCTGGAGGTAGAAGACGCAGACCAGAGTGTGCAGACACTTCAGGCCCTGCCCTCCTTCCTTCAGGGGTAGATGAAGAACCCCTAGAGGGGCCCAGTGCATTCCTGACCAAAAGAACCCCAGAGTCGATGTCCGGAGGTTGATCAGGAAACCCGGGGCCGGGACCAGGGTGTTGAGCTGGCACCAGAGCTTGGACAGGACTAGTTGACTAAGTACCAGCACTCTCCCACAAAGGGAGAGACATCGGAGTAGTTCTGTCCATTTCCAGAGCCGCTCTATCACCCCGCCCTCTAAATTTTCCCAGTTCTCTGGTGGAGAGAGATGCATGGCAGAAATGTAAATGCCGAGGTAGAGCAGCGGACCCGCGCTCCACCGGATGGTCTGAAGCACGGGTGGGAGGGAGCTCGCCTGCCGCCAGTCTCCTACCGCCAAGCCAGAGCTCTTGACCCAGTTGACCCGGGCAGAGGAGGCTGCCGAATAGATGGCCTGGCAAGCCTCCACCCGTGCCAAGTCGCCCAAGTCCTGGACCACAAGGAGTACGTCATCAGCATACACCGATAGGACCAGCCACAGCTCTGGCTCCCGCAGCACCAACCCTGTCAACCTCCTGCGGAGGAGACAGAGGAAGGGCTCGATCGCCAGAGCGTACAACTGGCCTGAGAGGGGACACTCCTGCCATACTCCTCGCCCGAAGCTGACCGGTTCGGTCAGGGTCCAGTTGAGCTTAACCAGACACTCTGTGGAGGCATACAGCACCCGGAGAAAACCCACAAACTGGAGTCCGAAGCCAAATACTCGCAGAGTGTTCAGGAGGTACCCATGGTCCACCCTATCAAACACCTTCTCCTGATCTAGGGACAGGAGGGCAAACGACAGACCGTCTCTATGCCCGAGTGCCAAAAGGTCCTGAACCAGAAATAGGTTATCAAAGATACTGCGGTCCGGGATCACGTCCGCCAGCACAAACCGTGGCCGCAGTGAGATTGCTTTCACTACGATTTTGTAGTCCGTGCTGAGGAGCGAGACGGGACGCCAATTTCGTAAATTGCGGAGGTCCCCGTTCTTTGGCAGTAAGGCGAGCACAGCTCGCCTGCACGAAAGAGGGAGGACCCCGCTCTTCAGAGTCTCGGCCCAGACGGTGACTAGGTCTGGGCCGAGGATGTCCCAAAACATGCGGTAGAACTCCTACCAGCCCGTCCATGGTCAGCCTGTCCATGCCTGGAGACTTATTAGTGGGCATACGACGGAAGGCTTCCAAGAACTCGGCCAGAGTGAGAGGCAACTCTAGCCGGTCTCGGTCGCTCACACTGACCGTAGGGAGCTCCTCCCAGAGCACTATGCAAGCTCCAGGGTCAGTCGGATCCGGGGAGAAAAGACTTGCATAGAAGGCTCGGGCCCTCCCGCACATCTCCACTGGTTCCATGAAGGGGGTGCCGTCTTCTGCCAGGAGGCAGGTGACGTGTTTCTTGGCCCCCCTCATTTTCTCCAGGGCATAGAAGAAGTGGGAGCCGCGATCCATCTCTCGAAGGACGCGGATGCGGGATCGAACAAAGGCTCCCTGGGCCCGATGGTCCTCGAGGGCCCGGAGCTCCTCCAGCTTCTCCCGGCACGCTCCGCAGAGGAGTGGGTCCTCGGGGCTGGTGGCCAGACGCCTCTCCAGCTCTAAGACCTCCCGTTCCAACTACTCTATCGCTGCATTTCTCCGTTGGCTGGTGCCCCGGGTGTAGTCATGGCAGAACAGCCTGGCGCGCACCTTCCCCAGGTCCCACCATTGCCGCGCCGAGGGAAAGGCACGTCGGTGCCCTCACCAGGCCAGCCAGAATTCCCGGAAGGACATCACAAAGCCCTTACTGTCATATCATTAGGGGGCTGGCAAATGCCAAATCTGGTCCAAGACATTTATGGGCATGTTGGACAATAAGGAATATCAGTAATAATGATCCCAGTCCTATGTGGCAAAGTGCTAGTCTGGAGAACTATTCCACTCATGTAGAGCTGTCCTACTGATTTCAAGGACAAACTATTATGCAAGCAGATCGCGAGGCAACAATAATTATAAGTGTCCTATTTTTAAAGTCTGAATGAGTCTAACCTTTATTAATGAATTCTCATCTCCAACAAAAATGGCACAAAATTGTAAACATGTCTCATCCTCATTTCAAATTTTTTTGGAAAAGGTAGTAAAGAAGAGAAAAGAAAAAGGCAATTTCCATAAACAAAGAACTATTATTTCACCACATAAATCTTTATTTTATTTTTATTACAATGCTGAATTTTCTTTGAGAACATAGCCAGTATTTGCCCTGGCAAGTCACTAGTTTGGGATAGAATATAATATCTATTTTTTAACAAGGAAAGCTGTGTTTTGAAAGTGAATGTTTAATGGAATTGATGTCCACTGGAAGACATGAGGTATGGAACTAGGCTCTGGTTCAGCAAGTGTGATCACCCTTGGTAATTGTTGAAGGCAAAGGGACTACTCATATGCTTGAAGGCAAGGATTTGCTCAAGTGTTTGGTTGTGCTGAAACTCTAGAGTTTTACCTCTGCCATTCTGTAAGTTTCAAAGGGGTTTTAATAGACGAAGTTTCAATAGATGAAGACTGTACTTATAGAGGGGACTACGTAGTAATGTGGAACATTGTAGCCCCTCCAATTTATTTATTTTTATTTTTTGTTAAGAAATACTCAGTAAAATAATTAATTTTAAACAGTGACATTTACTCTTAGAAATAACATAGTATCATATTTCATTGAATGAATGACTACTTACAAAAATATCTGCTGATACCTGTGATAGCTTTATACAGACCCTCCATTTGTGGCAACTCAACTTAGGCCAGGATCCTGCAAAAGCTACCCACATGCATAGGTGCTTGTGTAACCCACATACCTCCTGGGTGTGGTGTTCTGTCCCATCTAGTGGCACCGAGACCACTTAGAGAGAGGTAGATTAATGAGTCTGCTCTACAGCCATCCGGCTTTTAGCTCATTCAGTAGAGGCTCATGCACTAAGCTTCAGAGGTCCTAGGTTCGGCCCCACCCGCCAATGACCGCAGTCTGTTGGTGTTACACTTGCCTGGATCACCTCCTGAATGCTCAGTACCTTTCAGGATTGATTCCACAAATAAGACTTTATGGAAGACCTGCAGGTTTTTGAGCAGTAATATGATCCCACTGGGACTATAGGTCCCAAATGCTCCCAGACACATAGCTTAGCTCAGTCACCTCTTCCTTTCTTATGGGCATCTTATAAAAGTCTCCTTATTCACAGAAAGAGTAAACTGTCAGCACCTCTACATAAAATGTCAGGGAGTGTCTCTTGACAATTGTCTTCAACCATTTTACGAGAAATTGGAACTCTTCTTGCTTCTGTAACTGTAAACCCAACACTATTTTGTGCTCTCATCTGCCTTTATTCCTTTTTCTGCTCTTTGTGTTATACCAGTGCTTCTCGCCCTCTGAGTCTTTTGACTATTCATTACCTTTTATGCCCCACTATACATATAGAGGCACTTCCAATTCAGGTGCAACAAAGCTGTCTTCCCCAATGCCTATAAGCCAACTTTTTTTAGAGGAGCAGTTCAGCTTCCATGACCATACCCCTGCTGTATTTTATAGTACCTCCTTCTATACATTTTTGTTTCTTTAGACTGTAATCTCTTTGGAGCAGAAGCCTTGTACTTGTTGACCACAGTTCACAAACCGAACAGCACTGTATACATTAAGGGTTCATTATAAATAATAACCAGAACCTGCTGTTCCTGAATGATATCCGGTGACATGGAGACATTCAATACTAGAGGCTAAATTTGCCCACAGTTTCTGCATCTGTGGAATTAAGTCCTACTTCTTCACTACACACTCTTTCTTTAGGACACACCTCAAATGGTCAGATTGCCATATATAACAATTAGGGTTTTGAAAATAATTACCGGGAAATTATACTCATTAGGTTCATGAAGTTTTCAACATCTTAACATGGAGAAGGATGGTTAGGCTGACTGATTATTCCACTAGCTGTGGGCAACATTTTAAAGGAGCCCAAAATTATTGGTCTCTTCTTTGGATGACAGGTCTATTTTTGTTGTCAACTAGAAAGACATGTATATGCCATGTACTCACCTCTCTCTCCCCTACTGTTGATGGCAAGGTGGAACCAAATGTCTGGCATACACATATTTTCCCCCACTGGATTCATGTATAAAACTTTCTGACAAGGACTAGCCATAAAGGGACCAAAGCAAGCCCTGAGGATGAACTTAAGGCCCTTAAAAAGCTATCTTGGCAAGCTAGAGATTTCAACTTTTTTTTTTGTTTTAATTTACACGGAAAAAATGGATGGGCTGCTGAGATCATCTGTCACACCATCTGTGGTTGCCTTGCAGAGTTACTCCAGCCTGGAGCCAGAGTAGCTCCCCTTTGCAGCTGAACTGCAGTTGGGGATTTTATTAATACATCTCCCATCTATATGGCATCTTTCATCCTTAAAGCACTTGTTAAAGCATCATGTTGAGTACTGAGGACTGTGAGAGAATGGGGAGGAGGAAATCTCCCTTCTTCCTGACCAGTGGCTCCAAAACTTTTATCAGTGGGGGTGGGTGTTCATTGCTGAATTTGTTCCATCTCTTCTGATCCTGGCTCTGTGGGAGGAGTGTGACCTGGGTGCTTGGGCAGCTCAGGGACAGATTTGTTCCTGAAAAGAGCCCAAATGTACAATCGTTTTTGTTTTATTTGTATTATATTTATTACAACACATTTAGTGAACATCAGCTTATAAAGTTCTTTCTACACATTTTTTTTTTTTTTAGACAGAAACTAATAGCAACAAAAAACAACTGTGATCAGCTGGCATTCAGGAGAATTAAAAAAACGGAGACATAAAACATGTGGAGTAATCAGTAGTTTTCAGTCAAGTGGCATTTAAATGCTGCACTGATGCATAACCTGCCCTACTGTTTCGTTAGGTGGGAGGACAGGTGATATGTCAGCTGAGCTGTGCCATGTAACTACAGTAGAAGGGCTGAGTTAATGACAGACACAAGGGTTTGGATGAATGTTAACATACTGCTATTTCCATTCTGAGATGAAGTAGCTGGGCCTGGATTTATCATTAAAAGAGACCCAAGAGGCTCTCACTGAACCAGCTGCTAGGGTCCTAAAACATATGTCACACCCTTCAGCTGTTCATCAGTACAAAAGGCTTCCATCTTACAGCACTTGACCTTGTTAGTCTCAGAGGTGTCAGTGATATTTTCAACAGAGCGACGACAGATCTAGCAAGAACATTAGAATCTTTTAAGGAAAATATGTATTGGTTCCCTGGTAAAAGGACTACCAAACCCCAGACTTTAGGTAGGATATTATTTCTGCTGATCTGGGTTTGTAGAGTGGGTAGGCTGGTGGTACTATACAGCCCTCCAGTAGAAGGTGAACAAGAAAAGGGGGAAGGAGAGGGGAAAAAAATTCAGAAATATGAAAAAAAAACTCAACAACCTCAATTTCAAGTAAACTAACTGACCAAATGTTCAAATCTCCACTCGTTTTCTACTTAGTCCTTACATTCTCACTGACTTCAGTTGGAGTTTTGCCTGAGTAAGGAATTAAGAAATTGGCCAATTGCAATTAATACAATCATTGCAAGCATCAGTTATAAAGGTCATGTTTTCTTTTACAATAGCACTTGGAGTCCACTAACGTAACAACACTATGGTGGATGTTCCCGAGTCAGCTGGGTTAATAGTGCTCACCACTGGCAAAGACCACATCCTCTCAGGTTCACATAAATGCAGCCTTGCAATCACCTCACTCCCTTAGTAGTAGGGGCATGATCCAGTTGTCCTGACTACCCAGCAACTGAACACTCCCGCATTTGGCCCTGCTCCACTTCTTCCAAATGTCCCTGCTGAAGGGTATGGACAAAGGCCCCCACCAAGAAGCCCTCCTGGTGTTGAGGGTGTCTGTGTGTGTGTGTGTGTGACTTCCCCTAGTTGGATTTGTCCTTTGAAGAAGAAGATGGTCTATATCAAAATATTTTTAAAAATCCCTCCTACCAATAAAAAGTACAGTATGTTTTTCCAACAGCATTCACTAGCAACACAAAGGTGTTAGCTAATATAAACATAAAAAAATTACAGAACAAAACACTCCACATCCTGGGGAGATGATGAGAGAACAAACACATGACAGATGTTAGTCACATTGCTTAATGAACTACTGGAAGGCGCTCAGATACTACTATGATGAGTGCAGCATAAAACCCTAAATAGAATAGAAGAGTTAAGCCACCAAAAATAATGGGATTAGCTTAAAAATCATGAGGTTTTAAAAACTATTTTCATTTTCATGGTGTTATAATCTTTAAGGGTCACGTTTTCAAACTTTTCTCCTCAGCCACAAGGGCTAGAAACTTTTTTTTTTTAAATGAAAGGTGAGATTCTGATCTAATCACATGATTCCAGGATCTAGGGCTTTTAGAAAAGCAACAAATATCATGAAAGTTGGTAACACAGTGTAGGAAGAGACCATGATTCTAGCACTACCACTAGTATTGCAAGAGAGATGAATGCACACTTAATGGTATATTTACACTGGGGCTGGAGGCACAATTTTCAGGAGACATAGCTGCACTAGCTCTGGTCGAGCTAGTGTGCTAAAAATAGAAGTGTAGCCCAGGTGGCACGACTGGAGGGAAGAGTGAGAAGCCCCAGGTATGACCCCAACACAGACCCTAGGTACATACTCAGAGCAGCTAGCCCCTCACACTGCAGTGGTTACTCTTCTGTTTTAGAGTAACAGCCGTGTTAGTCTGTATTCGTAAAAAGAAAAGGAGTACTTGTGGCACCTTAGAGACTAACCAATTTATTTGAGCATAAGCTTTGGTGAGCTACAGCTCACTTCATCGGATGCATACTGTGGAAAGTATAGAAGATCTTTTTATATACACACAAACCATGAAAAAATACCTCCCCCCACCCCACTGTCCCGCTGGTAATAGCTTATCTAAAGTGATCACTCTCCTTACAATGTGTATGATAATCAAGGTGGGCCATTTCCAGCACAAATCCAGGGTTTAACAAGAACGTCTGGGGGGGGGGGGGATAGGAAAAAACAAGGGGAAATAGGTTACCTTGCATAATGATTTAGCCACTCCCAGTCTCTATTCAAGCCTAAGTTAATTGTATCCAATTTGCAAATGAATTCCAATTCAACAGTCTCTCGCTGGAGTCTGGATTTGAAGTTTTTTTGTTGTAATATCGCAACTTTCATGTCTGTAATCGCGTGACCAGAGAGATTGAAGTGTTCTCCGACTGGTTTATGAATATTATAATTCTTGACATCTGATTTGTGTACATTTATTCTTTTACATAGAGATTGTCCAGTCTGACCAATGTACATGGCAGAGGGGCATTGCTGGCACATGATGGCATATATCACATTGGTGGATGTGCAGGTGAACGAGCCTCTGATAGTGTGGCTGATGTTATTAGGCCCTGTGATGGTGTCCCCCAAATAGATATGTGGACACAGTTGGCAACGGGCTTTGTTGCAAGGATATGTTCCTGGGTTATTGGTTCTGTTGTGTGGTATGTGGTTGCTGGTGAGTATTTGCTTCAGGTTGGGGGGCTGTCTGTAGGCAAGGACTGGCCTGTCTCCCAAGATTTGTGAGAGTGTTGGGTCATCCTTCAGGATAGGTTGTAGATCCTTAATAATGCGTTGGAGGGGTTTTAGTTGGGGGCTGAAGGTGATGGCTAGTGGCGTTCTGTTATTTTCTTTGTTGGGCCTGTCCTGTAGTAAGTGACTTCTGGGAACTCTTCTGGCTCTATCAATCTGTTTCTTCACTGCCGCAGGTGGGTATTGTAGTTGCAAGAATGCTTGATAGAGATCTTGTAGGTGTTTGTCTCTGTCTAAGGGGTTGGAGCAAATGCGGTTGTATCGCACAGCTTGGCTGTAGACAATGGATCGTGTGGTGTAGTCAGGGTGAAAGCTGGAGGCATGTAGGTAGGAATTCCGATATAGGGTGGTGTTTATGTGACCATCGTTTATTAGCACTGTAGTGTCCAGGAAGTGGATCTCTTGTGAGGACGGGACCAGCCTGAGATTGATGGTGGGATGGGGGACACAATCACAGGGCCTAATTACATCAGCCACACTATCAGAGGCTCGTTCACCTGCACATCCACCAATGTGATATATGCCATCATGTGCCAGCAATGCCCCTCTGCCATGTACATTGGTCAAACTGGGCAGTCTCTACGTAAAAGAATAAATGGACACAAATCAGATGTCAAGAATTATAATATTCATAAACCAGTCGGAGAACACTTCAATCTCTCTGGTCACGCGATTACAGACATGAAAGTTGCGATATTACAACAAAAAAACTTCATATCTAGACTCCAGCGAGAGACTGTTGAATTGGAATTCATTTGCAAATTGGATACAATTAACTTAGGCTTGAATAGAGACTGGGAGTGGCTAAGTCATTATGCAAGGTAACCTATTTCCCCTTGTTTTTTCCTACCCCCCCCCTTCAGACGTTCTTGTTAAACCCTGGATTTGTGCTGGAAATGGCCCACCTTGATTATCATACACATTGTAAGGAGAGTGGTCACTTTAGATAAGCTATTACCAACAGGAGAGTGGGTTTGTGTGTGTGTGTTGGAGGGGGGGGAGGAGAAAACCTGAATTTGTGCTGGAAATGGCCCAACTTGATTATCATACACATTGTAAGGAGAGTGATCACTTTAGATAAGCTATTACCAGCAGGAGAGTCGGGTGGGGGGAGGTATTTTTTCATGCTTTGTGTGTATAAAAAGATCTTCTACACTTTCCACAGTATGCATCCGATGAAGTGAGCTGTGGCTCACGAAAGCTTATGCTCAAATAAATTGGTTAGTCTCTAAGGTGCCACAAGTACTCCTTTTCTTCTGTTTTAATGCACTGACTTGAGCAGAGCTAACACGGGTATGTTACTTGGCCTGGAAATTTCACCTTCCCACTGCAGAGAAGAGATACATCTCTAAGAAGGGTATAAAGATGCTTCCAGAACACCACACTACCAGTGGCTGTGGTTGGTACCATGGCTGGCTCAGGTATTTGGGTAGCAGTACCTTTTTTCAAATATTAAGTACTAGAACTGAGTTTCCACCATGGTTTTTATTATTCCTTAAGGCAGGTAATAATTTTGCAGCAGCGTGAAACTAATGTGAGCTGCACTTTTATAGTAATGCAGAAAGAACATAGAACACTTTTGGGAGGAAGAGTAAGTGGATGTCCCTCTCTACATTTTGCACACACAAAACATTAAATAATATGCATAAAATCTGACAAGTAAACAAGCTTCTTCTTAATTATTCTCACCATAGTGAGCACTGAAAATGGCTCTCCTACATACAATACAATATATATTAAATAACAGCTGGTATCTCATAGTATTATTGAGATCAATCCTGCAAAGTGCTGAGCATCCAGAACTCCCACACACCTCGATGAGAGTTGCAGGTGCTCAGTACTACAGAGGAAGTACTCAGCACCTCATAGGGGAAAGTCTGATGAGAGATACATTGTCTCTGCAAACTGTAATTTAGTGTGTTAAAGTGTTCAAATTTTTAGATATAAAGTAGGTGCAGGGAAAAAATAAACTAACTGAAATAAGGGAATACGGTGCCTCATATAAATACTTATGTTCATACAGTACTTGCATAGAATATGCAGCATCAATAAATTAAAATAGTGCATCAGAAATATAATTTGCAGTTGTAGAATTAATACAGGAGTTTCTTCTTTAAAATATTTGGATGGTATGAAATAAAATTTAGACTATAGTCACTTAGTGTACTCGCTGAATTACTTCCAGTAGTTTATGCTATTTTGCTGAAAGGTTGATTGTTAAAATATTTATAGTCACAAATATATTATAAGTAGTTATACCATATGTCAACATTTCTACATGTGGAAAACACTTAAAACCTAAAAGCTCATTGTCATTTTATTTACTGGAGAGCAAATGTTTAAGCCAAGTGGAAGGGATGAGAATGTCAGGAAAATAAAGGTGAAAAATTGAAAGGTTAGGTGGTGAGAGGGTATGACTGCTCACAAAAAAGAAAGAGTTGTGATTTTAAAAGCCAGCTGGTTACATTAAAGGCTAAGAATGCATTTAGCACAATTACTTTAGATGCTTAGGGGAAAAAATGATTGCAGGGATTACAAGATGTCAGTGTTTGCTACAAAAAAACTCCTGTCATTCCTACTACCTCTAAGGTCCCAGTTCAGCAAAGCACAAGCACTTGCTTAAGTTTGTCCCTTCACTGGGACGTACACACATCTTTTAAATGTAAACGCATGCTTTGCTGAACTGGGGCCTAGAAGCCTTTTAACTGCATTCAGAGTCTGAGATGGACATAATGGGTATCCCTGCACCTCAAAGATGTCAGACAATAGAGAGTTTAGAGGCCACTGGGCCATTAGAAAACAACTAAAAGTAAGTTACTCAAAATTAAAAAGGGACAAAGAAAAAGGAAAGAGACAGAGAGAGGAGATTGTAAAGGAGACAAAGAGCAAGTGGGGAGACAAAAGGAAGGAAGAAAGGAGAGGAATACAGGAAAGAAGGAGTCAGGTTTGGTGACACTGGAAGTGGCCAGGTATCTGTAGCTCCTCATAGGGGATACACCACTGGGGAACCAGCAAAGACTGAACATACCCCAGCCATGTAAAAGATTACCTGGCTGATTCCCATGCCACCAGGCCTGGCTTGGAGGGGTAAGAGAGGGGGCTGGGGCTGGGAGAGGGATGGGTTCCCACGTATTAGGTGGGTATCCTAACCACTGGACTACAAAATCTCTCTCTCTCTCTCTCTCTCTCTCCCAATGACTGTTACACTATGATTATGTATGTGTGGTATATAGAGAGAGGAAGGGACAGGCCCGGCCCTAAAGGGCTCATAGGTTATACTATATCATAATGTTTTGTTTTACTTTCTTCCTCCTACACATAAGAGAGTTTAAATTAGGTAATAATAACTTAGATCTTCTGAGAGTATTTAGGTTTTAGAGTAGCAGCCGTGTTAGTTTGTATTCGCAAAAAGAAAAGGAGTACTTGTGGCACCTTAAGACTAACAAATTTATTTGAGCATAAGCTTTTGTGAGCTACAGCTCATTTCATCAGATGCATCCGATGAAGTGAGCTGTAGCTCACGAAAGCTTATGCTCAAATAAATTTGTTAGTCTCTAAGGTGCCACAAGTACACCTTTTCTTTTTGAGAGTATTTAGGGTCTCCTTCCAAGAGGTGCTAAGCACCTTTGGCTGAGTGACTAGGATAGGCTTACAAAATGATGTCTCAATTAAGGTAGAATATCTGAACCCTTCAGCTACAAGAGAAACAAACATGGAATTACAAAAACTCACAACATAACCAGACCCTAAAGGATCAGTTTTTGAGTATTAACTGTGTTTATTGTTAGAACCATAATTCCACTACCTAGCCTTTTTAGAAGTCCTGTCTGAGGTAAGCCACAGCTTTTTACCCCCTGGCTTTTACAGCATAATACGCACGCTGCCTCGGTTCTGACTGGCTAGTTATTGCTGCACCTGTGACTCCAAAGAGTAGCCACAGCTGTGTTCGGGGAAGTCTAAAAGCAGCCTGCTGGTAGGAAATAGCTAACAGAGTCAGCTTTGCTCTGCATTGAACTACAGGGAAAAAACCCCACTGATTTTCTTATTAGGTAAGTTCATCTTCACTGGGAGATTGTACTATACTCTCTTAGCTGTAGCAGATGTGTTGTACCACTCAGTCAATCAATTAGATTATGTAGGGAGATGATTTTCTTTTCCTTCTGGGTAGGGTCGAAAAGATAGGGTGCTGTAGCAAAATAGTAAAAATGTAAAGAAATGAGGGATAGTGCAAGTTCATGTCTTTTATATGCAATCTGTATGGTAATTGTGTATACCCACTACAGGAAAGAGCTCAGCTACTCTAGCTCCTCCTTTACCCCTGCTTCATATACACACACTCCATGGGTATGGTGTGGAGTTACAGAAGGTCAGAGCTTTCTGGGCTCCTCTGGTTTCTCCTACACTACCTTCTCCAAGCCCATGAAGAAGCTCAGTAGGCACTTAGGTTATAGGCTAAGGCATATTTTAATGCATGCTGTTTGCTCTCCGGTGCTTTAAAACTCTCCTTTATTATGCCTCAAGATATCTGCAGGTAGGAGATAGATGGATACAAGGCTCTGATGTTTCTTGCCCCCTAGGGAATTTGTTGGCTAAGGGGTGGGATGCTGACATCGTTGTGGGGGATGGGAGAGAATCTGCTGTTTACCCTTCCCTAAATAATTAGGGAACCCCAAATTTTAATCCATGGATATCTGTGTAGTTTATGTGCCTTGGAGAGGGGAAAGATTGGAGCTCCTGTTCTCCTCCTTCAGGAACTCTTCTTATAGTTATAACTGACCAAAAAATAAAACTGCAGAGGGGTCAGAAAATGGTGGGAACTGCATTATCTGCCTAGCAGCTCCCAGAGTGCGTCAGACTCTCATACTCAGGGTAAGTGAGAGGACATAAACAGCAGGAGATGACTGAATAGCAGTGGGTCTTTGTACACCATGCTATTAGGCATAAATTCATTGTGATGTAGCTGTAGATCCTACTGCTAGTATCCTTTTCCTTGTAGGAGACACACCCTTATGGGGAAGCAGGGGAGACTCAACGGTCCTGCACTTATAGATTCAGAGAATACTTTAGAGTACTTAGTGTTTAACGCTCCATGCCCACTTTTTCCCATATCATTTCACCTGACTTCTGTGTCTATACTCTCTATCAGCGGGCTCATGAGACTCCTATTATGGATGAAAAAGAGCAGCCAGTTTATCACAAACTCTCACATTTTCTGTTTGCCTGACTTCATTCATGTATATGAAAATGTTCCTCTTCTGGACCCATTTTTCCATTGACTGATTTAGTAATCACACCTTTTGTTGTTCCCTCTGCAATGTTTAATGCTGTTTGTTGCATTACCTAATTATCACCTCTGTAATTCAGTTGTTGACTTATTGAGCTTCCTTTATATATAAGCTTTACCTAGGAATCCTTTGTGGGGTTTTGTTTTTTTTTTAAATCCCTCATTCAAGCAGATCCTTGATACACCTATTGTGCTGCCTCTCCCTGTTCTACCACCCAAAACTATATGCATGGAACCAGAAGCAGGACTAAGGGCTCATTTCAGCCTCTGTCTAAACCACTAGAACCTCAAGGCTACCATAACTTGTTCCCATCTGTCTATGATTCCAAGGGGCAATTCTGGCAGTTGGGACTAGCCAGAGTGCAGTTGTGTCTGACACACCACCTTATGTCAAGGGTGAGGCATAGCTGCTACACTGGTACTATTGGGTCCAGAGTATTTATTATCCTTTGCTATCCCTTTCTCTGTGAATTTTGGTAAGTAAGAAGTAACAGTCCCTCCCCCAGTTTTCTTCAGATATCTTCTTCCTATGTTTTGTTGGCCATCTAAACCAAGCTTCAGAGCTGCAATTTTGTCTTATTCTCTGACTTCCTGCTTCTTGAGTGTATTTTATTAAACCTCTTTATCTTGGCACCTACAAGCTGACACAGCACCAGTTTTCTTACCTAATTTTATGAACTGTTCAGCCATGCCATTATTCACTGTTTTCTTTTAATTATGTATTCTTGTTAACCTCTTTCTCATTCAAATTTCCAGATTGTAATTGACATGCAGTACTAATTAAGGCATATAATTTATGACACTGGAGCTTGAAATTAATAAGTGACAATACAATTACATGGTTTGCCTAATTGTCCTTCAATAATATAAAGATTGACACTTGCTGCAGCCTTCAAAGTTAAAAGCGCTCATAAACAGATAACGTAGCTGAATGTAATCATCAGTGCATCTAAAGTAAATAGACACATTGAAAGGGGCAGGCTATTTGGGGAAATATTACTTTTGCTGTGATCTGTTTTCTTAAATGACTGAGTCTAGCTGTTCGAGTCAATTTCAAAATTAAATTTAAAATATAATTTTATGTACTTGTATTTCCAAATAATTTCTGCAGAATACCAGAATTGACAGCAACACTTTCATTTTGGGCACCAGCAACATTTTGCAAGTTCCTTTATACAAGACTATTTCACCATAGACACCCAAAGACCAGTAACTTGATATACTGACACCACAGGAACTATGAACATCTTTTTCAATATTAGAGGTCCTGATCTCTCGAACACTGAAGGATGTGAGTAACATTATATATGTGAGTAAATGTTGCAAGACCTGGACCTCGAAATTCAGTCCCAATGATCCTCTGAAATTTTCCAGTGTGAACTTCTTTATAAGAGGCCCAGAGAGCTCATTTGTTCACTCAAATCAGTAGTAGGCACATACTTATCATTATATGGGCCTTATCTGTTGACTTTTTGATGTGTATAAGATTTGGACAACATTTTCTTGAAAACTAGGTTCTGCAGCTTAGTTTTTGATTTTAAAATAAACACCCTTGATTTTTGTTTATTGGAAAAACTCTTAAAGGAAAACTGTAGTAGCAACTTCTACTTTAGATTGCTAAATATTTACTCTTAAACAGAATAAAGTTGAATATGTAACTACTTCAGCCAAAATCTTTAGTGAAATTTTGTGGTTAAAACAAAGTATCTGAAAACAAGGAGATTCTAAATTCTTAAATCTAGAAAGGAAAACGTATCAAAGACTTTAAAGTGAAGATTCAGAAATAAGGCAAAATGTTGAGGCACATGCCCAATGAGTCCCCTTGGGACTACTCACACATGTAAAGTGAAGCATGAGTCAAAATTCCTTGCTGAATCTGGGCCTCCTGAAAATCTTTGTGCTAAAGATCTGGTCCTCTATCTCTGCCTCCACATCTATTATAATCCACCATAGGATGCATGATGTCGGATAGTTAAGGTTATAGGCTTGTTTTGGAAAATGAGGCATTCTGGTCTGTATCTAAAATTGGTACCTGCTACTAGACTGGGGACGGAAGGGGGAAGAGAGTGGTCATATAGGATGAGTGGTCTCCACTTCATATTGAGAGGGGAAAACAAGTTAAGTATAATGTCTCTGCTCTATAGCACCAGGCTAGTAAGTATGGAGGAATGCTAGAAAGAGGAGGACTGCATGGTGATGGTTAGATTTGATAATGTTATAGTCTTGAATATGGGAGGGGGTTAGAACTTCATTTTGATCTGTATCTGTTGAGTAAGGGGCAGGATGTTGCAGTGGAGTCATTCTGAAGAGGTCTTTTGTCAGGTAGGTAGTAGCTACTGTGTTGAGAATGCAGTTTTTACATTATTGATAGAGGGGGTGGAGGGGAAAGGAGCTATCCCACATGGAGTGCCATTGAAGGGGTTACATTAGCAGGATCCTTTGCTGGATCAATACTTCAGGTAGAAATATAAGAAACTGCTTTACAAATGTAAGAATGAAGTAAATACTACCAGCCTCAAGCATTCAAACCTCATGAGTTAAAGCCCCAAAAATCATGAGATTTTTTTTTAAATAATAAATTTGGCATATATTTGTTTTCTAGTATTGGGTCTTTAGAGTTCTCATTTTCAAGCTTTTCTATGCAACCGTGAGGGATAGAAACTTACTTTATTAAATGAAAGCTGAAATGCTTAGCAAAGCTCCAGGAACTGGTATCTTTGCTACTATAAATTCACAATAGATAGTGATATTCTTGTATATTAGAATTAATTTTCAAAATTTTAGAAATACTTGACAACATTTTCTGAATATTCATCCCTAATTGTGAATGGGGCTAGTGTCTGCTCAGTGAAATGTCTAGTATAATGCTATAGTATGAAAACCCACAAAGTATGTTAGCCTGTGAAAACATTGGTGAGACAAGAGGTTGTAAAGTCTGTTTAAAGTAACCAAACCCTTTTCTATTAATGGCTCATGCATTGTAAATCTTCATTGACTGCACTGACTTCTTCCAGTGTTTTGGAGTGTGGGGGCTTTACAGAGGTAGCCAACAAATATCATTGTTTGGATGTATCTGTACTTGAGATTATTATTATTATTATTATTATTTTTGAATGTGAAACTTTGGAAACTCAGAACAAAACAGCATGCCTAGAGCCTTTTAATTTGTTTTGAGTTTTTTCCTTAACGCTTTTTCCGTAGAACATTTGTTGAGGGTTGAGATGGCGGGAATGGAGCCAGATTTGGACTAGGGAAGAGAATTTTCTATTAAAAAAGAAAAGGCCACACAACCTTCAACCAGCCCTTATCTGTACTCATTGAATTAGTTTCTTAAAACAGGTCATTGAGCAGAACTTGATTTTTGAGGGCCCACGACATTGAGTGAATACACTGACTAGTTGAGGTAGCTGTGAATAACACTGCACATCTCAATAAATAATTCTTGATTTTTATTGTCATTTAACTGCAGTGGATATGGAAGGGAGACTTAGTTAAAACAAATGCAGATCGATTCGTCTTGAGAAATTGTCAAGCAACGTTCTTCAACGTTGGGTGCCTGTGCACTATGATCAATAATGTGAACAATGTTCTCCTGCATTCTCATTTGCAAATGTGCCCCCAGTTGGAGTGAATGTTGCTGTTTTGGAAATGGCATGTTGTAACCGTGGGAGTTGTACTTTAAAAAAAGAAGAAAAAAAGTTTTTATATTTTGTTCTCTTGTTAAATATCAACATGCAAGATGTGAACAGTCATGTGCATAGCCCTTTTTTGTAATAGAAATAGTGCAAATCAATAAGCCCAGAAGAAGAAGGTAGCCGCTGTTAGCAGACTTGTACTGAGGCTGTAATCCTGATGAATAATGTTGCTGTCATAACAGCAGGGATAATGTAAGGCTGACACTTAGCAGCATGATAAATAGCTTGTCAGACATAGGCAGTGACAGAGTCAAGTGAAACTGCCCATGACAAGTTCTGAAATATTAATCTTCTACTAGACTGTGACTGTGCTGTAGGGGTAGCAGTGTGTAGAAGACTGGGAGGGGAGACACTTTGTAATATAAACAAATGTACTTTTGGAAAAAAATGTTTTTATTGCTTAGAGAGCATTCCCTTTACAAGAGCTACTATTGAGATTTCTTTTGCATATTGCTTCCAGCATTTATGCTGTTACAACTGTGGGTCACAATCCTCCTGTGAACTACCCTGACTTCCACCCTGATAAGGGCAAGGGTTGGCTTATATTTTTCCCCCTTCTTTCACATTTCTCTTCTCCCCCCTTCCTCCCCCCCACCCCCCCCTCCCCTGTTTATGCAGGATATACGCTGTGGAGGTCAAGGAAGCAAGACAGCAGGATTGTTTACCTACTGATAAATTTAGGAGCTTACTTCTCCAGCAGCAAGAGGCTTGGAATGCTGAAGAGGATGGGATGGCGGTTGAAGGATACACCAGTTACCCAAACTTAGCTATTTGTTTAGATGTAACTTGCTTAATTATAGTACTAGGAATTGCGGAGTACTGTATTTTCTTTTTTCAGGGAGATGAAATAGCCCTGATCCTGCACTGGGAATTGTGCCAGGACTCCTGCACTCATACTTGCTCCCTCTGAGACCAATAGAGTGCTTCATGCACGCAGGGGCTGTGCTAATGTAACCCACACACCGTCTGGGTGTGGTGTTCTGTCCCATCCAGTGGCACTGAGACCGCTTAAAGAGAGAGTTAAAATGAGTCTGCTCTACAGCCTTAGCTAACAGTCAGTTGGCTTTTAGCTCATGCGGCTCACGCACGAAGATCCAGAGGTCCCAGGTTTGATCCCGACCGGGGTCTGTCGGTGTTACACCAGCCGTCAATGCAAGATCAGGGTCTAAATCAATAAAGACCTGATGGGTCATGATGAGTGTGCTCTTATTGAGGATAATGGCAGGCTACCTCAGGTAATAAGTCTTGGGATCTGGTGCTGTGGCTTAATGCAAGCCTATGACACAGTGCTTACAATTCTGGCACTTTGTTGATCTTCTCAATGAGCCGGTAGCAGGAGATCTTTCTAAAATTTCCCGGCATGGAGAATATATATGGCTGTAATGCAGAAGGTGACTGCTTTTGAGTGCAATGATATAGGACTAAAATCATTGCAGAGTGACAGTATGTTTGGAGACATACACGGTAACTTAGACTGTAAACTCTTCAAGCCAGACTGCCTCTTCTTCTTTTTGTACAGGGCCTTGCATAATAGAAGCCCTGCTTTTTCTCTGGGGCCTTTAGGCACTACTGTAATACAAATGATTGTAAATTATGTGGCAAATGGAATATAAACAGGGAGTACAGATTTTCCTTGAAAGAGCTAGTCTCCAGTGCACCATTATGCTATAATGCACGTAACCAGGTTGTAACAAGAATGACTCCACCAGAGTTCACATGCACAGCTACCTCCCAGTTCCTAATTGTGTGGGGAACATGTTTTGTGCCTGACAGTGAGCAAGGCACAAATATGAAGCTGCAGCATAGTTGCCCTTCAGTATAGATGGGAATGGATTCTCAGTTATCTTGTATCCCAGGTCTCGCTATGAGAGAGGATCCCTATGTGAAGTGCCCCATATTACAAGAAGTGCTTCGAAACTCAGTTTGCTGAGCATTCCAGCCATCCTATAGGGCATTTCAGCATGCATAACTAAGAAGCAAAAGGACATTTTCATTAACCATGGCAAATGGGCACAAGTCTCCATGTGTACTCAATTGCTAAATGCTTGTGTCAGCTGCTACATGCAGCTACTTATCCAAAATGGAAAAGTCCAATGAAATGTTTAGAGACTTACCTCGAACAAGATCTGAAATGAGGAGACTACTTAGGTAAGTCTAGTATGGCTAAAATAATATAGCAGCAGGTTCCTCCAAGGTCTGCATGTGATAGGTGTGACAGGGCTGAGGAGGCGGGGGGGACGATGGACAAGAACTCTAGGGCTGACATAGCGAGGTGAAAGGCTACAGGCAGCGGACTAGCAAAGGTCAAATTCACGTCCACAAAGAATTAGATTAAATTCTCGGTGCCTTGCAGACCTCCAACCAGTTGTATGAGATTCAAATCAGGAAAGCCTCCCAATTCAGAAAAGAATCTTAAGTCCCATTTTAAGCTTGCGTGTAAGTGCATCCCTGAATAGGGGGTTGTTGTGAGCTATGTATCAGAACTCAGTTATACTAAACATGGTTCCATCTACAAAGGAAATGGAAACCAAATTATCCTATTTCTTTTGTTCTTTGGGGGCAGGGGTTTACACAATGGGGCTAAAGGAAATTCTGCACAAAATGGCAGAATAATAGCTATTGGAGACTTAACGTGATTATTTTTCTGTGCTAAACGTGATTATTTTTCAACAAGTGTAGCTTTAGGTAGCCTGTTTTGTTTTAGAAAAGCATTGCAGATCATTTTTTGACAGTCTTCTTTAATTAGGCTGTTCAGGCTCTAAATGTAAAGAGCTGTCTATAGCTTTTGCAAATCAATGTATCCCTTGGTGATATCTAGATCTGTTGATTTAACTGTCATCTAGAAACTGGCTTTATTTTACTTTCTGTTTTTTTTTTTAATTTTTTTTTTTGGAGTTTTGTATGCTTTTTACACAAAGACTTTTTATTACAGATTTTTAAGAACTACTTAAATTGGCTTCAAACATTTTTACATAGAAAAATCAATACTATAGGACTAAAACAAAACTGTACCACACAAATCTGTAGCTTGAATGCTTTCTAGTGACAAGATAAACTGTGAAAATGAAGATCAAGTAGCTAATATGTATTTTTCAGGCTCTCTGGGGAAAAATACAATATGTACTCATACACTGACATTATATATACACTGTATTTATTTTATTATGATAGTGTACTTGAGTAGCTACAAAAATTAGATTCCTGAGCTCAAAATTCTAAAGAACTTTTTAACTAGGTTTCTGACTTGGTGTGCCCAGTTCTGTGTACAACATCTTTAGATGAGGATCATGGCCCTCATCCTGCAAGTTGTTCTATATAGCTGAATCCCTGTATGATTGAAACCCATGTTGCTTGCATAATTACTTTAAAAATAAGTGTGTTTGACAATATTATCCTTTTTGTACACTTTATTCACTACCTTACATTTTTTTTACTTATGCATGCTTTACGCATTGGTATCTATTAGATACTTATTTTTATAAAATAAAAGGAATGGTCTTGGACATTACTCTGAACACTTAAGACTTGATGATACTCTTAGAACACAGCCACATGGTGCTAAATACAGTGTCTGGGAAAGTCACCTAATACTTATGTGTACAAGCTCATTTTTATTAGCTACAGTACTGTAGGTGAGGGCAAGTTTCAAACTTTTAAAGCTGTATCTGTAGTAACATCTTCTGAAAGGATGTATTATATCTCTCCTCTTCTGATATTCCAACATAAAATGCAAAGCAGTGAGTCTGTCTATATAAGAAAACAAATAGTCTGTCTAATGTATGTTGTATAAAATGGACATTGAGAAGAGCAGAGTGAATGTCTCAAATTTAGGAATATTAGCTTCAATTAAATTTTGCTTCTGTTGCAACTGATTTAATTTACTGTGAACATATCAGTGCAGCATTTCTGAAAATGTGGGTTGTATCCTGTGAGCAAAGTGGGCACACAGAAGATATACACAGCCTGCAAACATTTTAGCATATGCTTTACTTTACTACAGTGACTATTGCCACTCAAGGAACTCACTCAGTGGTTCTACTACTAATGGTAGTAAAGTTAAGCACATACTTAAGTGTCTGCAGGATTGTGGGCCCAAGTTGAGATAAGCCATTTAATCAGCACAAAGAAATTCAAGGGGCTGCTAAAACCACAACAAAAATCCCCTGCAAAACTCCACAATTTTGGAAATGCTGTTCTGGTAAACAAAATCACTGATGCACAAATGTTCTCAGAAATGGTGTGTGTGGGGTGTGTATGTGTATGTGTTGCAAATATTAGACAGTACTCCTTCATGCGTCAAAGCATAAGTCAATGTCTTTCTATTGGTGGTTCAGGTAAATTGCCCCTGGAGAAGTTATTCCAGAATTTTCTGTTGCACAGTTCTTGCACCATTCTCTGAAGCACCTGGTTCTGGCCGCCATTGGTGATATGATGGACCATGGAATCTGATCCAGTATTTTTATATTTCTAGTATTTAATGAAAAGTGAGTAATGCTCATCCAACTGTGGAACCAAAACAATGCCATGTCACCTTTGTCAAATCAAAACAAACCTACACACACTGAATTTTGAAGATAAAATAGTCTTGTTTAAATGTTCACCGTCAACAGACTAAGAATAACCTGCAGAAAGTTTTCAGTGAAATCTTTCTCATAGTGACTAGATTATAAGAAAATTCTAGACTTGTTTGTTAATTGACCACAAACAGAAAAAAGTTTAGATTAATTTAATTAATTACTTAGCCCTAGAACTGAGAGATCTGGTTAGCAGAGATGAGTAGCTGACTATGGCTATTAGAACTGTGAGTGTACCACAGAACAACTTCCATTAATAGTCACTCAGATTTAAAAAAAAAAATAGGTTAACTCTGACTGGTTTTGTAACTGATGTACTCACTTTCTACAAATGTTTTTGTGAACAAATTAGGGGGCAGAATGTTATCTGAATTTGTGAATTGAGCACATTTTAAAGAGTCTGCAGAAGGTGAATTTTGAACTTAAATGCAAGTATTTGCAATCAGATTTAGAAACTTAAGTTACCATTGATCAAATCAGGGAATATAATATCATGTGATTCTTCAAACCTAACTAATGCAATCTTTAATTTTGTATATCCAATACTCATAATTAAATGCTCATGAAGAGTCTTCAGATAAATAACTGTTTCATGAAGTATTCAGCTAATAACTTTGGAATAACCAATAAACTAGAGAAAATTGTAATCTGTTCTCAACTTACTAAGAAAAAGGCTAAATTGTCTAAACATATGTGCTATGAACTGTTTCTTCAGATGTGATTATTCTGAACCTTTATTACAACTCAGTGCTCATTATCCAATCTGCATTCCTTTAAAACATTACATTTATCAAAAAGTTTTCTTTTTTGTTGTTTCTTGTTTCTGTTTTCCTCAATCTGAAATACTTCAGTCTTTAGTCAGGAGTCTATTGCCTTTTAGTTTGTGGATGCTGTTAGAAATAAGCATTATCCCTTGGAAAAACAGTCACAGCTGAAATTATGAAAACAAGCAAATTAGTTAAATTAAGTGAGTATCTGTTCCTGAGCCATAAAGTGGAGAGAACTTTAAAATACCTAGTCAAGGTTTTTTTTGTTTTTAATAGCTCTTGACTAAGTTATGGGACCCTACTTTTATTATAACCCCAACTGTAAGCACTCACTGTAAAAGGCCCCTCCCCCTCCCAGTCCTGGCAGCTGCAAATTTGGCATATCATATGAACTTAGATCATTGTCTCTTTTGTTTGTTTTTTGTTTTTTAAGATCACAATACAAGGTTTCATGGGATATAAGTAAGTAGGTATTATGCATAGTTAGAAAATTCTTCTAATGCTTTTCTGCTGTGTCTTGATTATCAAATAGTTTGTATGACCAATTTTAAATGGTGTTTATTAGAATACTGTATATCTTGGGACCAGATCTGAGACGATTGCAAAAACATGTTAAGGTTTTTTTTTTCTTTTTTTTCCAGTGCCAAACTAGGAACATGAAAATGACATTTCAGAAGCTACGTAACCTAAAGGATACTTAAAGCTTGGGAAAGACACACATGTAGTGGCGCTCCTAACTTGGCTTCATGGATGTGATCTAATTGGCTCTAATTGTTTGTTTTCAAGCTCTGTCCCCTAGATCTAGCACCGTGTTTGTCCTGTACAGCTCCTGAGGTGATGGGATGCCCCTCACCCCACAGCTGCATACTTAAGCCCGGACTACATGCAGTTTCGAACTGACTTTTTTTTTCGGTTAGGGGTGCAATCTTTTATTAACCAAAATAGTTAAGTCAGTGCAACCACCTATATGACTAGATGGAGTAATACTAGTGAAGCTTATTCCTGTGAATTTGGGAGAATAAGCTGTACTGATATAAGCTTGATACTGGATATAACTGTGTCCACACTAGAGTGTTGTACCAACTGAACTATATGGGGTTCAAACCAGTATAGTTAAAGCAGTAAAGAAACTGTGTGGACGAGCCCTTGGAAACACCGCAGCTTAGGAGGATGCCTGCCCTGTAGGATTTCTTAGGAATTTAATTTCTAATGAAGCTTAGGGCCTGGCATGGACCTTTCTGGAAAAGGTGGTTTATTTCATGCTTTTCAATTACATTATAAAAGGCCATTCCATCAGTGGAGATGGTGTTTGGCCAAATAATATGGTATTGCTTTAGTTTCCGGACTGGAGGAAAGCGCAGGCCATTTCAGCATGAATACTTGTGAGTATTTGTGTGAGCAAGTGCAAAATGTAAAATAGCGGTAATGGTGTTCCATTCCGTGTTGAGATACATATGCCATTGAAGTCAAAAGCTGTCAAACTGGGAGTAGGGGGAGAGAGATGACTTGTCAGATGTTTTTCCAAGTGAAGGCTAGGTACAGTGGCAAAAATGAATATCTGAATCTCTGACTTTGATTTTATTATGCCCATGTTGTTACCATTGACTTAATGTTTGGAAAGCTAGCAGAAAAATGCTCCACAAAGTAATATTGCAAAATAAGTTTGTATTTATTATTGATAAAGTGCCACTCAGGTTAGCTAAAACTGTACAAGAAGATGCTACTGAATTATTAAAGGTTATTTGGAGATTCTAGTCAATAATGGGTAATTAATATAGAATAGTAGCAGTCATATTTTATAATTAATCACTGAAACTCCATTTCCACAAGTATTGGTGTCAGTATTTGAATAATCACTTGGACCACCTCTGACTGAAAATGAAGCCTACAGCTTGCCATCAATCAAAACTTCCCATTCATTAACTAATTGAAGAAAAAATAACATCACTTTTGCCCATGATCCAGTATTTTGCAATGAGCTGTGAGCCAGCAGTGTCCACTTCAGCATTACTTCATGGTTATTTTAATGATAGTGATGGTTTTGCTTAGTGGATCTCATTTATCTTTGTGTACTGCTGTATGTTATGGAGGATGGATGTGTAATACTCTGGAACTATGCAGCCATCACCTTCTTGGGTGGTTTTTTTGTAAACAGCTTGATTAAATGAAATGTCATTAAGAATATTTCTGCTAGACTTCTCCTTTCCTGTGATGGTTTTTTTTTTCTTCTTCTTCTTGTCATTGCTTCTGAAAAACATGTGCAATGACACTTTGTACCAGGAAATAAGCTTAGCTTGAAAAACTCAGAAAAGCTATTTAACATAGGTCCGCCCCTGTGATCCTATCAGCATCTCCTCAGCTCAGCATTAATATGCTAATTGGACACTGCTGCAGAAAGGGCCCGATCCAGTGATGTTTTGTGTGTCCTGAAGTGAATGGGAGCTGAGGGCCCCACTGTATTTGAGGCACTTTCACCTTGGTTCTATCTACACAACAGAGGAAACTCCACTGAAATCAATGTAGTTATGAGTGTAAAACCATCAGTATTGGGCCCTGCATAATATGTGTATACATACACTGTATATCTACAGCATAGTTCTAATTAAGAATACTTCAGTATAATAAATGCTTAGAGAATAAGCATGTAACTGCAACTGTCTGTGTACAAGTGTAATGGCAGTATTTTCGTGTGGAATCACTAGCAAAGACTTTATTAAATATAATGTGACTAATGGTGAAACTATTGCAACTTCTTTCTGGACTTATAAAGCAAGCAATTGTTTTTTCCCCTTGGCTAAATAAAATTGCGGCCAGTGTGCACATCTCAGTGCATTCTTCGAAGAATGCTGGGAAAAGACATAGATGGTCTTTATAAGATAATAAATTTTCAGTTGGTTCACGTTGAAATGATTTGACAAGGACAGCATGTTTGTCCCTGGTTAGAAAGATTGGAACCTGTTTATAGAAACCTAAATTGATTTGATTCCCAACTCCCTTATCTGAAAATGTTTAGAAATAGGAAAAGTTTTTTATGATTTATTACTTGAAAGCCATAAAGTCTCTTGCTGACAAAATGCATTTGCAGTGCATACCTGTTAACCCCATGTTCTGCCAAGTTGTTGTAAATATAATTGTCATATAGAAATCTTACAACTAGAAGGAGCTTTTTATCCATGGTCCAGACTAATGCATATTGCTAATTGACATGCATCTTTCAGTGTCAGAAGAATATAAGTAAAAGAAGGGTTGACTTTTGTAGATTTGGATATTGTAATATTGTATGATGTAATATATAGGCATCACTGCTTCTTGTTTCTGTGTTTTATATTTGTTCTATTGTTTTAAATTTTTGCATAGAAGTATTAGGCCCCAATATGCCAACGAGCTCTAGGCAGGTGGACTCTAGCTCCCACATGGAGTCTCACTGACTTCCTTACGACTCTATGTGAACCCAGGAGTTTGCCTGCATGGACTGCAGTGCAGATATGTGGTCTTTGGCATCAGTCCTTCAAGTTGTTGAACGTTCTGGGCCGGGATCCTGCAAAGCACTCGTACGCACACTTATCTTTAAACATGCACGTGTTGAGTACCCCCTGAGTTCCACTGAAGTCAACAGGGTTACTCACATACTTAAAGTTTGGCATGTGCATGAGTGCTTCACTGGATCAAGGCCAGAGACCTCAGTACTTTGGAGGACCCTTTAGACTGAGCCCAACTGCTCTTTTACAATTTTTTTTAAATGCAAATTCTTATTTTATTGCTGGGCAATATATTTATGCAGGGAAATTTGATTTTTCTTTCTGCAGACCCTGACTCTCTGAACTCTTGTTGGTTCACTGAATAATTTGGAACATCTATGGGAAGATATTTCAGCCTATGGGTTGTTTGAAAACTCTTTATTTCAACTGTCAGGGCCAGAGTAGGGATATACCTATTATCCCATTTTTGGGGCTCACAGATCGTTCTTCATGGCTTCTGGGACTCCACAGAAACAAGGGTCTGTAACAAGAGCTCGGGGTGGGAGACTGCTCAGATTTAGAGCTGGCATGGGAGTAACAGGCCTTAAAATGGATCCCTGGGATCTGTTAAGGTTAGATGGCAGGTTCCATCAGGGGGTACAGATATCATTCTCTTCTCCGCCCTTGACAGAATGCTGTGGGGGGAATCCTTGCAAACATGTCCATGGAAAAAGTCCACTCTAGTAACTTTTCATGCAGAGGGCATGATCTAGCTGGCTGAATTTTACAAAGGTTTTGCCCAAATGAAATGAGGGTCTAGTTCTGCAGTGCTTTCTTGGGTAAAACTCTCATTGAGTGGGGATTTTTGTCTGAGCTCGTACTTCAGGAATGTGTTCTGTCCTACAGGAGTGATGCTTCTAATACTTATTGTGACAGGTGGGCTGTCATTTAAGGACTCTTGGTCAGAGAGCCCCTTCCCACAGAAACACAACCATAGTGATATTTTTATCCTGAGGCCCACTGCTATGTGAGCACCTCCCTGTGGAGTTTGTCCTAAATGATTCTGCGGTGGGGGTGTTTAAATGGGGCAGAGTTCCATTCCCTAGCCCTACCCACTTCTCCATTCAAAGATACAAGCCTGGTGCAGAATCTTCATGATGATGCTGCACAACCCTTCTCTCCCCCCCCCCCAACCCCCCATCAGCCCTGTGGTGGGTACTGAAGAAAGTAATACGGGCCCAGAATACTCTAACTCTCTTCTTCAGAGCCCCCCCATGTGAAGAATGTTCCTTTCAATGAAGCCTCTAAATGATCCTCAACTCCCTGGCCAAGGCTTCACCAGGGGCCTGACAGCAAGTGCAGACTCAAAATGATGATACTTACATGGATGGCCCAGGGGCCCTGAGATCTGCTGGATTTAGGGATGAACCCATGGCCCCTTCCACACTGGAGCAGATCTGGGGTAAACTCCCTGTGGCTAGGCTAAGGAAACATTCCTTCCTCCACCCCCAGGGCCATCCTGTAGAATGTTATCTAATATTTGCAACGTCAGAAAAATGGGATGTGACCTGGAGAACTGTATCGGGGGGGAAAGCCAATGTACTACATATGCAACTTTGAAAAACTCAACTTACCACAGAAAACTGATGGTAAAGACAATGTTACTGGTAGTAATTTACTGTTAACCTATGCAACTATACTCTCAGCCCAGCAGAAGCAGCTGTCCTATCTCAGGGCCTCTCCTTCTACCCCTCCACCCCCACAAACATGATACGGTTCTGTGGTGACCTAGAATCCTATTTTCGACGTCTCCGACTCAAGGAATATTTCCAACATACCTCTGAACAACATACTAATCCACAGAGACCTCCCGACCAACACTACAAAAAGAAGGATTCTAGGTGGACTCCTCCTGAAGGTAGAAACAGCAGACTGGACTTCTACACAGAGTGCTTCTGCCGACGTGCACGGGCTGAAATTGTGGAAAAGCAGCATCACTTGCCCCATAACCTCAGCCGTGCGGAACACAATGCCATCCACAGCCTCAGAAACAATTCTGACATCATAATCAAAAAGGCTGACAAAAGAGGTGCTGTTCTCATCATGAATAGGTCGGAATATGAACAAGCGGCTTCTCGGCAGCTCTCCAACACCACTTTCTACAAGCCATTACCCTCTGATCCCACTGAGAGTTACCAAAAGAAACTACAGCATTTGCTCAAGAAACTCCCTGAAAAAGCACAAGATCAAATCCGCACAGACACACCCCTGGAACCCCAATCTGGGATATTCTATCTACTACCCAAGATGCATAAACCTGGAAATCCTGGGCGCCCCATCATCTCAGGCATTGGCACCCTGACAGCAGGATTGTCTGGCTATGTAGACTCCCTCCTCAGGCCCTACACTATCAGCCCTCCCAGCTACCTTCGAGACACCACTGACTTCCTGAGGAAACTACAATCCATCGGTGATCTTCCTGATAACACCATCCTGGCCACTATGGATGTAGAAGCCCTCTACACCAACATTCCACACAAAGATGGACTACAAGCCGTCAAGAACACTATTCCCGATAATGTCACGGCTAACCTGGTGGCTGAGCTTTGTGACTTTGTCCTTACCCATAACTATTTTACATTTGGGGACAATGTATACCTTCAAATCAGCGGCACTGCTATGGGTACCCGCATGGCCCCACAGTATGCCAACATTTTTATGGCTGACTTAGAACAACGCTTCCTCAGCTCTCGTCCCCTAACGCCCCTACTCTACTTGCGCTATATTGATGACATCTTCATCATGTGGACCCATGGCAAAGAAGCCCTTGAGGAATTCCACCATGATTTCAACAATTTCCATCCCACCATCAACCTCAGCCTGGACCAGTCCACACAAGAGATCCACTTCCTGGACACAACGGTGCTAATGAGCGATGGTCACATAAACACCACCCTACACCGGAAACCTACTGACCGCTATTCCTACCTACATGCCTCCAACTTTCACCCTGACCACACCACACGATCCATCGTCTACAGCCAAGCTCTGCGATACAACCGCATTTGCTCCAACCCCTCAGACAGAGACAAACACCTACAAGATCTCTATCAAGCACTCTTACAACTACAATACCCACCTGCGGCAGTGAAGAAACAGATTGATAGAGCCAGAAGAGTTCCCAGAAGTCTCCTACTACAGGACAGGCCCAACAAAGAAAATAACAGAAAGCCACTAGCCACCACCTTCAGCCCCCAACTCAAACCCCTCCAACGCATTATTAAGGATCTACAACCTATCCCGAAGGATGACCTAACACTCTCATAAATCTTGGGAGACAGGCCAGTCCTTGCCTACAGACAGCCCCCCAACCTGAAGCAAATACTCACCAGCAACCACATACCACACAACAGAACCACTAACCCAGGAACCTATCCTTGCAACAAAGCCCGTTGCCAACTGTGCCCACATATCTATTTAGGGGACACCATCACAGGGCCTAATAACATCAGCCACAATATCAGAGGCTCGTTCACCTGCACATCTACCAATGTGATATATGCCATCATGTGCTAGCAATGCCCCTCTGCCATGTACATTGGTCAAACTGGGCAGTCTCTACGTAAAAGAATAAATGGACACAAATCAGATGTCAAGAATTATAACATTCATAAACCAGTCGGAGAACACTTCAATCTCTCTGGTCACGCGATTACAGACATGAAAGTTGTGATATTACAAGAAAAAAACTTCAAATCCAGACTCCAGCGAGAAACTGTTGAATTGGAATTCATTTGCAAATTGGATACAATTATCTTAGGCTTGAATAGAGACTGGGAGTGGCTAAGTCATTATGCAAGGTAACCTATTTTCCCTTGTTTTTTCCTTAACCCCCCACCTCCCCGACGTTCTTGTTAAACTCTGGATTTGTGCTGGAAATGGTCCACCTTGATTATCATACACATTGTAAGGAGAGTGATCACTTTAGATAAGCTATTAGCAGCAGGAGAGTGGGGTGGGTGGAGGTATTTTTTCATGCTTTATGTTTATATAAAAAGATCTTCTACACTTTCCACAGTATGCACCCAATGAAGTGAGCTGTAGCTCACGAAAGCTTATGCTCAAATAAATTGGTTAGTCTCTAAGGTGCCCCAAGTACTCCTTTTCTCTTTGCGAAACACGGCTGTTACTCTGAAACCTATGAGCAAAAAGTACACTTTAATGAGGTACAGTATAAAGGAATGTTTTGATGGATGCCTGATCATACAGTGCCACCTGCAAATAGTGGCTTCAGCTCAGGCCATAAGAGGCATCGAAAAGTTCTCTGTATTCCATGGAATCCTTAATGTACATTCTGCCATACATGAAGTAGTGTGGTGATTCACCTCTTCCCCCAGTATCGTGGGGCTCATTCGCAGTTTTTTTAAATATGGATGGCACACTATAGCCTGGTGTTTGATGCTTTTTATCTCTTCAGTTGGTATTTCTAGCCACATCTCCTGTCCGCTAATTAATATTTTTTCAGTGCTAGATGTCGGGCTATGTGTTGGCTATCACAGCTCAGTTTTAGGGTACCCTTTTTGGATACATTTTTGTGTATCTTAGCACTTTCTGCACTTTTTTAACTAGAAAAAGGAGCATCAGGTCCTTAGCCCTCAGAAGTCATAGAATCATAGAATCATAGAATATAAGGGTTGGAAGGGACCCCAGAAGGTCATCTAGTCCAACCCCCTGCTCAAAGCAGGACCAATTCCCAGTTAAATCATCCCAGCCAGGGCTTTGTCAAGCCTGACCTTAAAAACCTCTAAGGAAGGAGATTCTACCACCTCCCTAGGTAACGCATTCCAGTGTTTCACCACCCTCATAGTGAAAAAGTTTTTCCTAATATCCAATCTAAACCTCCCCCACTGTAACTTGAGACCATTACTCCTCGTTCTGTCATCTGATACCATTGAGAACAGTCTAGAGCCATCCTCTTTGGAACCCCCTTTCAGGTAGTTGAAAACAGCTATCAAATCCCCCCTCATTCTTCTCTTCTGCAGGCTAAACAATCCCAGCTCCCTCAGCCTCTCCTCATAACTCATATGTTCCAGACCCCTAATCATTTTTGTTGCCCTTCGCTGGACTCTCTCCAATTTATCCACATCCTTCTTGAAGTGTGGGGCCCAAAACTGGACACAGTACTCCAGATGAGGCCTCACCAATGTCGAATAGAGGGGAACGATCACGTCCCTCGATCTGCTCGCTATGCCCCTACTTATACATCCCAAAATGCCATTGGCCTTCTTGGCAACAAGGGCACACTGCTGACTCATATCCAGCTTCTCGTCCACTGTCACCCCTAGGTCCTTTTCCGCAGAACTGCTGCCTAGCCATTCGGTCCCTAGTCTGTAGCTGTGCATTGGGTTCTTCCGTCCTAAGTGCAGGACCCTGCACTTATCCTTATTGAACCTCATCAGATTTCTTTTGGCCCAATCCTCCAATTTGTCTAGGTCCTTCTGTATCCTATCCCTCCCCTCCAGCATATTTACCACTCCTCCCAGTTTAGTATCATCCGCAAATTTGCTGAGAGTGCAATCCACACCATCCTCCAGATCATTTATGAAGATATTGAACAAAACCGGCCCCAGGACCGAACCTTGGGGCACTCCACTTGATACCGGCTGCCAACTAGACATGGAGCCATTGATAACTACCCGTTGAGCCCGACAATCTAGCCAGCTTTCTACCCACCTTGTAGTGCATTCATCCAGCCCATACTTCCTTAACTTGCTGACAAGAATACTGTGGGAGACCGTGTCAAAAACTTTGCTAAAGTCAAGAAACAATACATCCATTGCTTTCCCTTCATCCACAGAACCAGTAATCTCATCATAGAAGGCGATTAGATTAGTCAGGCATGACCTTCCCTTGGTGAATCCATGCTGGCTGTTCCTGATCACTTTCCTCTCATGCAAGTGCTTCAGGATTGATTCTTTGAGGACCTGCTCCATGATTTTTCCAGGGACTGAAGTGAGGCTGACTGGCCTGTAGTTCCCAGGATCCTCCTTCTTCCCTTTTTTAAAGATTGGCACTACATTAGCCTTTTTCCAGTCATCCGGGACTTCCCCGGTTCGCCACGAGTTTTCAAAGATAATGGCCAATGGCTCTGCAATCACAGCCGCCAGTTCCTTCAGCACTCTCGGATGCAACTCGTCCGGCCCCATGGACTTGTGCACGTCCAGCTTTTCTAAAAAGTCCCTAACCACCTCTATCTCCACAGAGGGCTGTCCATCTCTTCCCCATTTTGTGATGCCCAGCGTAGCAGTCTGGGAGCTGACCTTGTTAGTGAAAACAGAGGCAAAAAAAGCATTGAGTACATTAGCTTTTTCCACATCCTCTGTCACTAGTTTGCCTCCCTCATTCAGTAAGGGGCCCACACATTCCTTGGCTTTCTTCTTGTTGCCAACATACCTGAAGAAACCCTTCTTGTTACTCTTGACATCTCTGGCTAGCTGCAGCTCCAG
>NC_134207.1:103353374-103403374 GCF_965140235.1 Caretta caretta
TGTATCTGTAATTTTCACTCCATGCATCTGAAGAAGTGGGTCTTTTACCCACAAAGGCTTATGCCCAAATAAATCTGTTACTCTTTAAGGTGCCACTGGACTCCTCATTGTTTTTAATTTGTCTAGAACCTAACTGTTTTGAGGGTTAAATATGTGTAGTAAAGTGGCTAGAATGTAAGTGCACTACTTCTTTCTGCTGGGCTGCATATGAACTGCTCACTTGTGCATCATAGGCTCTCTGCTGCTAACGGAATCTTCTTTATCTCAAATACTGCTTCAGGGCCTAATCTATGCTAGGACATTTTTATCATTCTGAGAGTCATTTGGCCATCTCAGCAGACTTGTAAAACCCCTCATATCCACTGCCAAAAGTGTTCCAAATGGTTTCCATGCATGCCACATACCATCTGGTTTAAACTTATTTTTAGCAAGACTAAACACTGTTTTCATCTTCTCCGTTTAGTGCCAGTACAGACAAAAGCCACTGACGTAATAGCTCAGACAGTTCAAATAGTTGGCTTACTACTGACCCTTTTTTCTCTTGGAGCTGTGCTGGGAACTGTGTGGGAATAAATAGGAATGTGATTATATCTCTTGAAAGTTGTACTGTGTGTTCATCTAAATAGTTATGAAGCCTCTTCTGAAAACAACAGCCCATGACTGTTCGGCCAGGTGAGTTACAAGAGATTGTGGATGTGTTATAGAGTATCTGTCCTCTTCCGGGGGAGATGGGCCAGCCCCACCTGTGCCATAGTTAGTTAGCTGCTTCCCACCCTAAAGGGGTGGGACTAAGATGATCAGATGATAGTTTAATGGACAAGTGGGCCTAAAAAGAGAGCAGAGAGAGAGGAATCTTGGGTGTGGAACCAGATGGAGTGGGCGGCTCTGAGCCAGTATCTGCAGGAGACTGTGTATTCCAGAGGAATGAGCCTGGGAGCCAGCTCTCTATACTGGAGCAGGGGAAAGTCTCCAAGGTAGCCCAGAAAGTGGCTGAGAACCAAACCCAGAGGGTAGGTTGAAGAGGCCATGAAGGGCTGAAGAATCTCTTCATTTACTGGAACTTTTCAGATGGAATTTGTTACTCCTCCCAATTACCCCAGAAGGGATTGAGTTTGTTTTGTACATTGGCTGGAGGACCATCTCTAGTCCTGACCTGTGTTTGGGAAGCTGAGGAGACCCTCTTTGGGGAAGACCGCCAAGGCAAGGAATACTGGCAGTGCCACGCTTGACAAGCAGGGTGTGTTATAAAGTGGCCAAATCCCACAACAGGGACTGTCAACACCAGGGAAACTGTCAAGGTTGTCTTGAAACTTCTCATATCGGGGCTTCAAAGATGGCACCTTCAATGGCATGAGTCCTGTGGAACCGCTGCCTGAAAATATTTATACACCATGCAACATTTCATAACCTGTATATGTGGAGTATATTGGCAGCAGAAGATGGGAAGTACTGTGCTCCTAAATATATTGGATACTATAAACTTAGTGGCAAATACATTTAAAAAAAAAGTTAGGGGAAAGAAAAAACTTCTGTTAAGGCCATGCAGCATGTCAAGTGGCAAAGCTGGGAATAGAATATAGGTACCTGAGTCTCAAGCCTGTTCACTGGACCTCCAGCTCTTCAATCCCACTCCCGCAGAGGGCTCTATCCCTAACAGAGTAAGCAATCCAGAGTAAGGAATCTCCTTCAGTGCTACATATACAACAGGCCCACTTAGAGTTCATTCTAGGGTTAGAAAAAGTCAATTTTTCAGAGATTCCCTATTTAAAATGGGGATTATTGCTTGAACAGATAGCATCCCTAGGACCAGAAGGATCTCGTTAAATGTACCACCCTATTTTGATTTGTTGTCCTCTCCCTGATCTTTTTTGCCTTTTCATATTTGAGTTCATATATTTGTATTACTATAGTACCTAGGAGCCCCAGTCATGGATCAGTATACTGGCATTATACAAATACAGAACAAAAACACAGTCTGCTTTGTTTCAGTCTGCTTTATTGATGTGGAGGCCAGAGCAAAACGTATCTTTATAAAATTGCTTTTGTGATGTTTCACTCCACATTCTTTATGAAAATATGCTTATAATATGGATCTGACATAACTGAGATATACTATATGCAAGATGGTTCATGAAATATCATTGGAAAGGTTATGTTTTACTGAATGTATCATCTGATTTGTATGCCTATATCATTTCTGTGTCTGAAGTTAGAAATATTAACTATGTATCTGAATATCAGATGTTATTTTGGGTGTCACCCCCAACCAGCCCTTCAGGTACAACAATGGAAAAGCCAGACAAGGCTAATGGCTCATTAGCAAAAACAATGGACTGTGAAAGAGCTTAGTCTTCCTGTGGACGTTCCAGACAGCCTACAAGTAATGGATGCCACAGCCCTGCAGAGACATGGGTCTGAGTCACCTGATACTGGACCCACCCCTTGGAATGTCAGTGTTCTGCCACTGGGAGACAAAGGGTTCCCTCCATACACGAGCTATATAAGGCAGGGGAGTGATGACATTGAGGTTCTCCTCTGCCTCCCCACCTAAAGAGACACTTAAAAGCACTTGGAAGCAAGAACTGAACTGAGGGACGAGGGTTGAACCCAAGCTGGAAGGGCATCTAGCTTGTGAGTAATAATACCTGAGGTCTCAAGGGGGAGACTAGTGCAGCTGCCTTTCAAGACTTCCTGTAATCTGTCTGCAACAATATCTAGAGTGAGAAATTTGTAACCAATTTTGTTAGTGAAACAAGCTTAGTTTGGGTGTTTAGTTTTATTTGTTTAGTAATCTGCTTTGTTCTGTTTGCTACCCCACTTAAAATCTGCCTTTTATAATTAATAAAATTTGTTTTGTTTATTATTAAACCCAGTTTCTGTAATTTCTAACTGGGGCGGGGGGGGGGGGGGGGGGACAAGAAGTTTTGCATACCTTCCTCCACATTGAGGGAGGAGGTAGATTTCATAATATCCCTTTTGGGTCTGCACTCCAAGGGAGTTGGACACCTGAGTGCTGGGGCAAGTCCCTTACTCTGAGTCTTCCCAGAGCTGATCTCCGTGTCTGTATCATTCTGCAGGGGTGTGTGTGTGTGTGTGTGTGTGTGTGTGTGTGTGTGTTGGAGGAGGTTTAATAGCCTGGTTCAGCAAGACCGGTAAAGGGTGCCCAGGCTGGCATAACAGGTTGGTCAGTGGTATCTCAGCACATCAGGTGGCATCCTAAGGGGGGCAACCTGTCACAGCTTTTACTTCCTGTAACTTTGTGCATGCACACAAAATAAAAGGTTGGATATTTATAAATAGACCAGCTGGGTGTAAGGGAAAAATGTGTGGTAGGTTTGGGGTTTTTCTAAGATCCACTTTTCCAGATGATCCAGAGTCTGCTAGGTCAGCAAAAATTCTCTCCAAACTGAAGCAGCCTGAAAAAAAGATGTTCGTTGCTGTTCCATGAAAGCTTGCTCTTTATGGTTTCATTTTAACGGAAACTCTTTTGGGGAGATTTTTATTCTAATTACAGTTGGTAATAGTCAAAAAATGCAAGATTGGAAATCCTTTAGTCGAGTTTGCAATGACCACCTTTTTAATCCAGCAAAGTAATGTGCTGTGAATATAGCTGGCTTTGTGGTGGAAATATAGTGTCTTCGAGTTTGGAAGGTCGTGGATTCTGAAATCCATGATACTGAATGGGGATGACCAAAGGGATTTCAGGATCTAGGACCAGCACTTGGTTTTGTGAGGTAAGACTTGTGATGCCCTGTGTACAATACTTCCTTTTCAATCTGTGATGAGACTCTTTTCCGCTCCATGGCCCAGTTAGCTATTTATTATATGGGCCCTATGTTACACAGGCAGTAAGCCAAGGTCACTACCATTGGCATAAGTACCATTGCATGGTCTAACTGTTTCAGTGTTCTATTCTGAGAATGTCTTAAGGTGAGTCATTCACTTCCTCTATCTAATGTGACATTATGAGATGTAATATAATATCTCATTGAAAGGTGACACGGCCAGAAAGAGTTAATCAACTCACAGACTGACCTGACCGATGGCAAACTTTAGAGACTGGTTAGGAAGATATGTAAATGAACTGAGCTTTGAAATGCAAGCCTGTATTGTTAGAGATAGAAGAGTAGATGTTTGCTCAGGTCTTGTGATATAAGCAAACAAGTCTTGTCTATGGTTATAGCTTTGATTCAAAGATCAAAAAAGGAATATTAATATATACTGAGTGAAATAGTATTGTCTATGTCTCTTTGAAGGTTGTGATAACCTGTATCTGAACTGTTTAATGGATAAATTATCCTGTGCTAATTGCCATGATGTTTGGAAGAAGGAAAGTTAAGCCCATTGTTTTCTCAGGCCAAAAGGCTGCAGGAAACGTATTTAAAAACCCTGGGACCCGATCCTTCTTCTTTTCAGATCTGCTTTGGGTTTCAAGAGGGGGAAACCTTAAACCATAAGGATTGAGATCTCCAGTCACTGACTGGAGTCACCCTGAATATGGACATAGTCCATAGGTTATAGTCCAATTTCTAAAAGGACTTTTTTGGCAATTACAAGCTCATCTTTGCTATGTATCTGAGCCTCAAGAATTGAATTCAAGTCTGCATGTATATTGATCTTTTAACCAACACTCTCTCTTTTCTTTTTTAATAAACTTTAGTTTAGTTAATAAGAATAGACTATAAGCGTGTATGTTTGGTAAGATCTGAGTTATCATTTGACCTGGGTCTGGGGCTTGGTCCTTTGGGATCAGGAGAACCTTTTCTTTTGTATGATGAAATAAGATTTTCATAATTTTAACATTGTATGTTTGACATGTGTGTCTGAATGGAGGCTTGAGACTGGGTACTTTAAGGGAACTGCGTTAATTGAACTTCTGAGTAACCAGGGAGGTACTATGAAGCTGTTTTGTGCTGGCTTTGTAAATCTAAGTATTGGAATATCCACCAGAGTTTGGGGTTTGTTTGCCCCGTTCTGTTTGCAGTTCAACCTAATTGAGTGACCTCAGCTGGCTCCCACGGGGCAACATTGTCACACCTAAGTAAGAAAAAGCAAGATCTAGTGGTTAAATCCAAGACTAGGAATCAGGAGATTTAGGGTTCTATTCCTGATTGCCATAGATATGCTATGTGATGTCATGCAAGTCACAGCCTCCAAGTCTTGGGTTCTCCATCAGTAAAATGGGAATCCTAACACTTAATTAACAATGGTAAAGCAGTTTGGGATCCTCTTCACCCACTGTCTCGAAAGCTAAAAATGCAGGCTGTAAGCAGGAGGGACAGAGCGGCCAGCAGCAATGGCTCTTGTTTGAAGCAGGATCTACTTGGGCTCCTTCCTGTGCAGCAGCAAGGACAGCTGCTAGAACGGTTAGCTCTTGTCCAGCACCCATTCCATATATTTCAACCAGCACCCGCAATAGGATCTTATCCAACCTCCATAAATTCCTCTGTATTTGCTGGGGACAACAGGGACTGAGCAGAAGCTCTTGTTGGAAAGCAAAACTGCCACAGTGGACATCTCACTTCTACCCATAACATCACTGCTTTGAAACTCTTCTTAGCTCAGCATTACTTCTCCCACCGCATTCCAGGCTGCCTCTCTACTTTTGATGATAACTTTCCAAATCTGGATCTGGCTTTCATACAATTTCTCTTTGCCTTCCTGTGGCTTTTGTCCCTTCTGTCAGGATGTAGCTCTCCAAATTGTTTTCTCTCTCCCCCTATGCTTCCGCCTCTGTCCTTCTTTTCTCTTCATCTCGAATTCCTGTTCTGCTCTGTAAGAAACTTACATTGTGCTCCACAGCCTATTTATTGCATACCCCTCCTCCTCTTTGCTGACATTGAAACCTGGCTTTTTCCCACTTAGAATCCATCTTCATTTTTTGGCTCCACCTCACCCAGTGGTCACAGCAACACTTTAGGGGTCTTTCTCTCCTGCCTAGTAGTTTCCAGCTTCTCCTTCTGTCTCTGATTTCCATTCCATCTCATTGGTGTTTGTTTGCTGCTCTCATAGGCTCCTATACATCTTGTGACTATTTCCTCCTTTTTCCACAACTCCCTACCTTTATAGTAGGCTATGTTAATCCTAGAATATCAGGGTTAGAAGGGACCTCAGGAGGTCATCTAGTGCTGCTCAAAGCAGGACCAATCCCCAATTTTTGCTCTGGATCCCTAAATGGCCCCCTCAAGAATTGAACTCACAATCCTGGGTTTAGCAGGCCAATGCTCAAACCACTGAGCTACCCCTCCCCCACCACCAACCATGGCTTGAGAAAGGGTCCAGGTACACTAGCCAGTGACCCATATGCGACTCCCATCCTCAAAAGCTTGTTTCCCTGACCGGAAACTGAACCCCAGGCTGCAGCAGTGAGCACACCAAAGCCTAACCACTAGACCACCAGGGAGGTGATAAATGATTTACATTATTCCACTGCTACTTGAACCTCCTAGTAACCTCTTTGTTTGATCAGTTTTGGATTGACTTTCCACATTACACTGTCTAGGACACTGTTTAACTGGACTTTACTAAGCAGTGCTTTTATTTGTGTGTGTGCGTGTGTGTGTGTGTGTGTGTGCTCTCTCTGATCACTGGTTAACTCTTCTACACCCTTGCAGATGAAGCCAAAGTCTCCAATGATTCTTTAGTGGTTGAAAACTTCTATTAATAGGTGGGAGAAAGTCAAAATATTCTCAGTCCTGGTCCAGTGTCTTATTCAATAGGCCATTCTGCCTCCAAAATGCGATAGTGTGTCATGATGAATATATTATCCCCACTTATTTCTAGGGGCTGTGAAGGAGAGAGAGGGGATGTATGTCTTAAGCTTCCAAGTGTCTGCATAATCCCATTATTTTATCCCTTGTCCCTTCCTTCTAATCTATCGTAGCATCTTCATCTCCTTCAATTTCTTTCCACAGACCCCAGACGTGCTACCCCAGACCCCTGCACAGCCCCAATTAAGTCAATAGCGCTCCTCAATGGTACATCCCATGGTAATGCATTTAATTGCAGGTTCTGGGCAGTAGCCTGTTAGATCCTTGGTAGAGGGAATACCTTGTAATAAAGTGTCATGAATGTTTATGCAGCTATATCCATAATAACAGCCATTTTGCACCATCTCTTTCTGAGTACAGCTTCTCATTGTTTTCTGTGCAGACTCTTCCATAAAAACTGATCACCTGATATGACACTATGCATATCTCTAGTGTCCATAGGGTAAAAAATATTTAGGTTCAAAATTAGTTTTCTAGTAAAATTTTAAATCAACAACAATGGGCTCAGCTCTTGCCATCCTGGTCTAGTTCTCTGGGTTAACCTGCTTTTAGGAGAAGATAGAGGATGCAATATTCCAGATGACCTAAAAGATTGTTTTGTGTTATCCATCCAATTATCCTGGGTGGGATTTTTTATCTGTGTCTATGTACTGAACAGTTCTAAAACAAATTACCGTGTGATATTGTTTCAAACATGACTTTTGTATTACTGAAGCAAAGCACACTGTAAATTGCAAAACAAAGAATGAAACCATAATTACTGCTTTCATTTATTCATACCATATTAATGTAACACAATTATCCAGCAGGCAGACAGAATCTTATGAATATTCAACAAAAAGCTACAGAATAGTTATTCTAATGAACACATAAAAACTAACACTTTAAAGCAGCAAATCATTTTTCTTTGGTTTTTAAAGTAATAAACACTTTGAGCTTTATAATTGAAATAATGTACTCAGGCACCACAGACACAGAGTACATACAAGGATCCTAGTGACTGAGAATATTTCAGAATAGACAGAAGTGTCAAGTGGAGTGCCAGAGTGATCAGCATTTAAGTACAAACATTGCACAATGTGCCAACATTTCTCAGTGGCTTTTGTCATGTGAATTCCTATCTATAAAGGACTTGGAAGGAATGGAGGCCCCAAATGAGGCCTTAGGCTTGAATCATAGTCCAAAAGAACAAAACAGAAAGGCAGAGGGAGGAGAGTTCTCTAATCATCCACTAGGTTATCGAGAACAGGCTATTGAAGTGCACAATGAAACCATCAGAACTGTGTGTCAGTAAATAACTAAAAGAGATGGTTTCAAACTTTCTGTTCCACTATAATGTCAGCATTGTGCCACTTAAATGTTTATATAGCTGATTTAAAGAGAGTCACACAATTGTTCTAGTTTGTGTTTTCAAGCCTGTATTATCATGTTCAATTCAGATTACATTTATGTTTGTGTAAGGAAAGGCTATAAACTCCTCAGATAAGGGAAACTGACCTATCCTAACCATACATAATGACACTTCTTCTGAAAATGAACAATTTAGCCTACCTCCACCATCCCAGAAAATTGTCTTATTTGTAGTCTTCCTGAGATAATCCAGAATCCTCATCTGAATTAATATTTGTGCTTGTATTGTTGTATAAAAGAACATTTTGCTATTTATTATCATTTGCATGCCACCAAATAACAGCTATAACTTTTACGGATGAAATTAGAGACAGTTCTTACTCCAAAGAGCTTTTGTTTTAAAGAGGTGAAACATAGAAGGCAGAAGAGAAGCAACAATGAGAGTTAGTGTTTGACATTAGCATGACCTGTTACTAATTTAAATCTCCCTAACACAGACATAACTTCACCTCTTCCTTTCTCCCCCTCCCCCATAGCTGTTTTAGTGTTTTGTTTTGTTTTTTCTGTAGTTCTCATCACCACATTTTCTAACTTCTGTAGATGTAGAAGAAAGTTCTAGGGTTTATAGGCTTTGCAATGGAAGGGTGTCGGAAGGAGGATATGGTGGAGGTTTGTTAGATTAAATGGAATCTGTTTTCCCCCAAACCTGTAAGAAAAATTCTTGCTTTATTGTGCAATGCAGCCAACAAATCACTTAGATGATCCTAGGGTCATGGAATGAAATATACACATGAGAACAAAATACCTGAGGTCTTGATCCTACAATGAGCCTTCTCCCTCCAGGGAAGACTGCCATTCACTTCAGTGTGGTTACATGGAGGTATAGGATCAAAGTCTAAAAGATGGGGGGCGGGAAGACAGATGTATTAAAAATATTTCTTTGGTTTACCCTCAGTGAATATATTGTAATGTTTTTTTCCTCTCAGTAGAAGTGAAGAGATTTCTTTGTCAGGACAACCATCAATCAGTAGAATATATTGATTTTTTTTATCTGTAATTTAATATACAATTAATATTTGTTAGGCATTCATCAGCTTTAAGGTGAAAGGATATAGTAACAAAAATTAATCTTAAAAATGCACATTTACCATATGTACATAGGAGGTGAAGCAATAAGATATCAGTCCTGGTATCTGAATAGAAATTACCGTTATCTCCTGTAAAAACGACTGTTAGCATAAACTCAAGGCATTTTCTGTTGAGAGCTGCCATGCACTAGAAAGGTCAGGAAGCTCATTTTCCTCTAGTCTCAGCCAATAAAACTGATACAAGTGTGGCATACCTAAACAAACATCCACAATATTTTTTGCATAAATGTAGAGCGACACAAGAATTGAGATTCAATTATTTAGTATTTATGGCGGAAGGAGATGGTTTATTTAACATGTCAAGGACTGCATCCCCAGAGAGAGAGAGATAAACCACTTGCTGAAATGACTAAACTTTTACAAAATGTCTCCATGGCTGCTGTGTTAAACAGGTAATTCTTACAGCCATTGTGCACAATTTATGCTGAATTGAAAGCCATTTCAGAGAAAGCCTTTTGGGAGTATTTAGACCACAATTACAGCAAGTGAAGATTCAAAATTAACAAAAAGCATTTAATTTAATCAGTGGAATTAATAGGCAGTACTGTAGGTATAGTGTGTTGTGGATAAGATAACTGAACCTGAAAATCTAATTTTACAAGGTTTGGGTTATCAACCTTTATCAATAAAATATTAGTGACTGAATAAGAAAAAGAGTAATGTCTCTCCTTGAATACTGTTGGTCACACGTTCTCATTGCATGATTATGTCAAATAGTTTGTGCACATACTATAAAATCACAGACAACTTGTTTAGTAATTGATATCATAATAGCAAAATCCTTTGAAAGCTATCTGAAGTTAATGGGGAAAACTCCAATTTACTTCAGTAGATTTTTGGATCAGGACTTCAGTGAGACAGGCTATTAGGTGCCATCCTGCATAGGTCACATAGATGTTTGCTCTATTACCAGTAGCATCAGTTGGAATGATTTTCATATCAGTATTCTGAATCTGACTATTTTATCATTAATCAGGATTCCCTGTAGTCAATTAGGAAGGAAATAGCAGTATCCCAAGTCAGATTCATAGTTCATGGGACAGGGAGGGGAGAGGGAGGAGGATATTAAGCAAAAAGCTGACCTCTTCAACAAATCTGTAACTGAGTCAGAGCAAGGGACCTTGTATGTTGTTTAATGTCTTTAAGCTGCATGAACTTTTTTAAAACCCTGTTTTCTATTCAGTAATGAGTGTGCAGGCCCTTGGACCCATTTACAGGAGCTCTATCTAATCTCAAATAAATTGGGTAGTCTCTAAAGTGCCCCAAGTACTCCTTTTCTTTTTGTCTACCTAATCTGTGTTTATACAAGACTCCTCCCTCTAGTATCCCAATTCTGCTAGGACTTAACCAACCCTCAGGGCAGGTGAGAATTGCTCTGCAGCCACTTCACAACCTCTCTGCAGGGCCCCACGGAGCTTCTGAGGGATGAGCATCCTGTCAGGGAATTTGTATTTTTGTTCTTCTCTCTAACCCCAGAAAGGGAGAGATCAAAGATGTAGATCAGAAGGCGGTTGGGTAGGGGCTGTGAAGGTGAGGGTAAAATGCTTAAACTTGATGCTGTAGGCAAAATGGTGTGAGTGAGGAGGGCAATATGTTGTGGGCCTCACCATTAAGTGACGAATTGAGACTGACCACAGACCTCCCAAGAAACCAGTGAACTACTGGCAAAAAGCTGAAACTTGATCTGGCTCCAGTTATGTGACCAAGGCTGAGGTTCCAAAGGTTAGTACCCCTGGTCCATGACATAGGTCCGTATCCACTGATTCCAGTGGTAACTGTCTTGTATTTTTTTTTTTTTTTTTTTTTTTAAATCAAATTGTGGGAGGGATAGCTCAGTGGTTTGAGCATTGGCCTGCTAAACCCAGGGTTGTGAGTTCAATCCTTGAGGGGGCCATTTAGAGATCTGGGGAAAAAATTGGGGATTGGTCCTGCTTTGAGCAGGGGGTTAGACTAGATGACCTCCTGAGGTCCCTTCCAACTCTGATATTCTATGATTCTAAATGGGGGGGGGGGAGTCAGAATAACAACCACAAAATAGGTTTGAGTAGCAGCCGTGTTAATCTGTATTCACAAAAAGAAAAGGAGTACTTGTGGCACCTTAGAGACTAACCAATTTATTTGAGCAAAAGCTTTCGTGAGCTACAGCTCACTTCATCGGATGCATTCAGTGGAAAATACAGTGGAGAGATTTATATACATAGAGAACATGAAACAATGGGTGTTACCATACACACTGTAACCAGAGTGATCACTTAAGGTGATCTATTACCAGCAGGAGAGCAGGGGGCAAAAAACCTTTTGTAGTGATAATCAAGGTGGGCCATTTCCAGCAGTTGACAAGAATGTCTGAGGAATGGTGTGTGTGTGTGTGTGAGGAATAAACATGGGGAAATAGTTTTGTTTTGTGTAATGACCCCTCCACTCCCAGTCTCTATTCAAGCCTAAGTTAATTGTATCCAGTTTGCAAATTAATTCCAGCTCAGCAGTCTCTCGTTGGAGTCTGTTTTTGAAGTTTTTTTGTTGAAGAATTGCCACTTTTAGGTCTGTAATCGAGTGACCAAAGAGATTGAAGTGTTCTCCAACTGGTTTTTGAATGTTATAATTCTTGACGTCTGATTTGTGTCCATTTATTCTTTTACGTAGAGACTGTCCAGTTTGACCAATGTACATGGCAGAGGGGCATTGCTGGCACATGATGGTGTATATCACATTGATTGATAGATGTGCAGGTCAACGAGCCTCTGATACTGTGGCTGATGTGATTAGGCCCTATGATGGTGTCCCCTGAATAGATATGTGGACACAGTTGGCAACGGGCTTTGTTGCAAAGATAGGTTCCTGGGTTAGTGGTTCTGTTGTGTGGTGTGTGGTTGCTGGAGAGTATTTGCTTCAGGTTGGGGGGCTGTCTGTAAGCAAGGATTGGCCTGTCTCCCAAGACCTGTGAGAGTGATGGGTCGTCCTTCAGGATAGGTTGTAGATCCTTGATGATGTGTTGGAGAGGTTTTAGTTGGGGGCTGAAGGTGATGGGTACTGGCGTTCTGTTATTTTCTTTGTTGGGCCTGTCTTGTAGTAGGTGACTTCTGGGAACTCTTCTGGCTCTATCAATCTGTTTCTTCACTTTAGCAGGTGGATATTGTAGTTGTAAGAATGCTTGATAGAGATCTTGTAGGTGTTTGTCTCTGTCTGAGGGGTTGGAGCAAATGTGGTTCTATTGTGGAGGTTGGCCGTAGACAATGGATCGTGTGGTGCGGTCTGGATGAAAGCTGGAGGCATGTAGGTAGGAATAGCGGTCAGTAGGTTTCCGGTATAGGGTGGTGTTTATGTGACCATCGCTTATTAGCACCGTTGTGTCCAGGAAGTGGATCTCTTGTGTGGACTGGTCCAGGCTGAGGTTGATGGTGGGATGGAAATTGTTGAAATCATGGTGGAATTCCTCAAGGGCTTCTTTGCCATGGGTCCACATGATGAAGATGTCATCAATGTAGCGCAAGTAGAATAGGGGCATTAGGGGACGAGAGCTGAGGAAGCATTGTTCTAAGTCAGCCATAAAAATGTTGGCATACTGTGGGGCCATGCGGGTACCCATAGCAGTGCCACTGATTTGAAGGTATACATTGTCCCCTTTGTCCTGCTGCTGAAATAGTTATGGGTAAGGACAAAGTCACAAAGTTCAGCCACCAGGTTTGCCATGACATTATCGGGGATACTGTTCCTGACAGCTTGCAGTCCATCTTTGTGTGGAATGTTGGTGTAGAGGGCTTCTACATCCATAGTGGCCAGGATGGTGTTTTCAGGAAGATCACCGATGGATTGTAGTTTCCTCAGGAAGTCAGTGGTGTCTCGAAGATAGCTGGGAGTGCTGGTAGCATAGGGCCTGAGGAGGGAGTCTACATAGTCAGACAATCCTGCTGTCAGGGTGCCAATGCCTGAGATGATGGGGTGTCCAGGATTTCCAGGTTTATGGATCTTGGATAGCAGATAGTATACCCCAGGTCGGGGTTCCAGGGGTGTGTCTGTGCGGATTTGTTCTTGTGCTTTTTCAGAGAGTTTCTTGAGGAAATGGTGTAGTTTCTTTTGGTAACCCTCAGTGGGATCAGAGGGTAATGGCTTGTAGAAAGTGGTGTTGGAGAGCTGTCTAGCAGCCTCTTGTCCATATTCCGACCTATTCATGATGACGACAGCACTTCCTTTGTCAGCCTTTTTGATAATGATATCAGAGTTGTTTCTGAGGCTGTGGCTGGCATTGTGTTCTGCACAGCTGAGGTTGTGGGCAAGTGATGCTGCTTTTCCACAACTTCAGCCCGTGCACATCGTCAGAAGCACTCTGTGTAGAAGTCCAGTCTGTTGTTTTTACCTTCAGGAGGAGTCCACCCCGAATCCTTCTTTTTGTAGTCTAGGTAGGAAGGTCTCTGTGGGTTAGTACGTTGTTCAGAGGTGTGTTGGAAATATTTCTGGAATCGGAGACCTCGAAAATAGGATTCTAGGTCACCACAGAACTGTATCATGTTTGTGGGGGTGGAGGGGCAGAAGGAGAGGCCCCAAGATAGGACAGCTTCTTCTGTTGGGCTAAGAGTATAGTTGGATAGATTAACAATATTGCTGGGTGGGTTAAGGGAACCACTGTTGTGCCCCCTTGTGGTATGTAGTAGTTTAGATAGTTTAGTGTCCTTTTTCTTTTGTAGAGAAGCAAAGTGTGTGGTGTAAATGGCTTGTCTAGGTTTTGTAAAGTCCAGCCGCAAGGAAGTTTGTGTGGAAGGTTGGTTTCTTATGACCGTATCCAGTTTTGAGAGCTCATTCTTAATCTTTCCCTGTTTGCTGTAGAGGATGTTGATCAGGTGGTTCCGCAGTTTCTTTGAGAGTGTGTGGCACAAGCTGTCAGCATAGTCTGTGGTAACTAGTGTCTCTTAGCCAGTAACTCTGCTTTTACAGGCTATTCTTGCTGTCATAGTTAGAGTTGACTGGATGGTGATAGTTCCATTCTGAGGCAACTTTTAAGGCTTCAGCATTTGTTTCTGTTCCACATTGAACGTTTTCTTCAAACTTTTTTTTCAAAATGAAATTGTTAAAATGTCCATTTTCAGATTTAAAAAAAACAGACATTTGGAATGTGACCAGAGAACCCAGGACCAGAAAAGCTCTACCCAAGAAAAATGTAATCAAAAGTGATGTCTCTGTACAACTTCTTGGCTTCAACAAAACAGCATATTTCAACCCAATTTAATGTAGTTGAAAATGTTCTCAATAGCTCCAGTCACAATGGTTCCTTCTGCAGAGACTTGCCCAACCTCTGAGGTAGCTCTTCCACTTAGAACCTGTTTGTTGCTCCTAGTGATTTTTCATTGTTAGTGACTAGAATGATATATGTTACTTCTGTTTGGTTGTAGTCTAGATGTTCTAAAGAAGTCAATGCTAGTTCAAATTTCTTCTGTTCCTCCTGGAGGTCAGATTCACCTTTCTTGGTGATGCAGATAGTATAGCGGTAACCACAGACAACGTCACTTTGTTTGAAATTTAACACATTCTCTCATTTGCATTTTATTGTGCTCTCTTAGTCTTAGTATTTCGTTTCTGAAATTTCCTGAAAGGTAGCTCTCTGAAATATTTCAGAGTTAATTGTCTTTGGCTCAAAAATCACCATAGATCTTTGTCACGTTGTCCTGCTGCTTGTGACTCTCAGGGGTATATCTTCTCTAGTCTTTTGATAGCTACTTTGAGTTAACTGGCAAACACAGAATCATAGAATATCAGGGTTGGAAGGGACCTCAGGAGGTCATCTAGTCCAACCCCCTGTTCAAAGCAGGACCAATCCCCAATTTTTGCCCCAGATCCCAAATGGCCCCCTCAAGGATTGAACTCACAACCCTGGGTTTAGCAGGCCAATGCTCAAATCACTGAGCTATCCATTTGTAGGGGTCAGTGTAGATCTTCTGTACATGCTTGAGCCACATTAGATCAGGTATGTTTACACTTTTTTGAGCTGTTGTTGTGATTCCCAGCTTGAGGAGCCGAATTTGTACTAGCTCTTGTTAAGCTAGTACACTAAAACTGAAGTGCCGCCATGGTAGCACAAATGGTTAGCTACCCTGAGTATGTGCCTAGGGTCTTTGGAGCAGCTAGCCCCACCTGCTGCTTGCACTGCCCTGGCTACCTGCTATATATATATATTTTAATTTATATTTGTATGTGTGTGTGTGTGTGCACGCGCGCGCTCTCTAGCTCAGTCAGAATTAGTATGAGTGTGTTTCCTGGAGCTGGAAGTCACACCCCTAGCTGGAAGTGGAGACATTTGTAGACTTTATTGACCAAATATGAGGGGAATGTCTCCACTGGCCTTTACAAACATAACTACATCAAGGTAATTGGCAACTGAAAGTATAGTGAAGACAATCAAAGTGGTCAGTCTAATAAAGGATTGTGTCTTATGATATAGTAACAATGCTAACTTTCATATGAGTGAAAAAATATTTCAAGGCTCTCTTAAATGTACCGATCAAATGTTTTGAGCCTATTTCACACATTTTTTTTTCATTTTAACATTTAGCGGTTGCTAATCACTGTTTACATAGTTGCTGAGATTCCTTTTACAGTTTGTTCCAATACTTTTTTTAAATTAACTTTGCCTTGTGACTGAAAAGAAGTTAAAAAAAAATCTGTTTTACAAATTTTTATACTTAAGTGACCCAGCAAATGTCTGTTTGTTTCTGTATTGTCATCCTCATCAGAGCCTTGTCCTCCAGCTGTACTTTCATAGACGTATTTTGGTTTGTATGTTTCTACCCCTTGACCTAAGATGGCAAGTGATTTGCTTTTTATTGTAAACATGATAATGCACTTCTTTTTGTGCTAGACACTTGCCTTCTGTTGCCATTTGCAATAAATTTGGAGGCAATCATTTTGGTCTCTGCCATTGGTCTACTCTTGTATCATTTGGGTATGAATTTTTAATTTTGATGCATTTCAGTTCATTCACTGTTAATATTTTCACTTGGAGACTCCTGTTTTCACTAGCTATGCAGGCATCCACTGTTCTGTGCAGAGCTACGTGCATTTCACACTGACATTTGGTTTGATGTGGTTATCAAGTTATGCTGCAAATAATTTGGTCTTTAATTAGTTCTTCTGTTAACTGTTCAAAATCACATGACTTACCGATGTGTGTCACAAAGCTAACATAATACTGAATTGTCTCTTCTGGCTGACAGTTTTGCATAAAGAAAACAGTGCACTTCCCAAGTTAAGATTTTATGTAGTTTGCACTATTGAAATATCTGAATGATTTTGTGTAGCAGTTTGATTCCCTTCATGTCCTCCTAATAGTGTAGCTCTCCAATGGCCCTAGGCATGGCACATGTAGTAGATTAGAGGATTTTGCCCTCTGTAGAATATCTGCAAGGCTCCTTTCCAGAAGGAGGCATTCAAAAGGCTTCATTTGCTCCATTTTATTTTATTTTTAATAATTTTATTATTTGTTTTTGAGATACCTCTGGCACCATGAAATAAGGATATGACCAGGAGTGCTGGCAAAGAAAAGGATGATATCTTGACCCTAGTCACAAAACTTAGATTAGGGTTCCAATGACAAATAATTGTCATGTAATAGGTTGGTAGCCACTGACTTGGTGGTTGTCATTGAAGACCCTTTTGCGCTCTTTCATTGCTTCTGAACCACAAAGACACACCAGCCTCTTATTCTGCCTCCCACTCTGAGACATGTTCTCCTTTGTCCCCCTACATAGTTGACTTGTATTGGTGTTCCATGTAAGACATGGTGATATTTCAATGATGACTGAGGCAAGTTTCAGAGTAGCAGCCGTGTTAGTCTGTATTTGCAAAAAGAAAAGGAGTACTTTTGGCACCTTAGAGACTACCAATTTATTTCAGCATAAGCTTTCATGAGCTACAGCTCACTTCACTCATGAAAGCTTATGCTCAGTGAGCTGTAGCTCACAAAAGCTTATGCTCAAATAAATTTGTTAGTCTCTAAAGTGCCACAAGTACTCCTTTTCTTTTTGAGGCAAGTTTGATAAACTAGGCCGGAAATGAGACAACACAACTGTGGCAAAAGTGAAAGTGACAACTTTTATTTAATGTTGGGGAGGTAATGAAACATTAACAATAAACCCAGGAGTATGAATTGGTCTAGTGCAGTATATCTAATTGGCCAGTCCAGGCTAGTAGAAATTGGGATGGATGTGCTGTTGTCCTCCAGCATGCTGGAAGGGGGAATCTGAAAGCATCAAATAAGGAACAGTAGGAGGAGACAGCCACCAATTGGCCCCTTTCAGTCTTGAAAATGAACCAATAGCAGCCCATAAGTCCAGTGTCCACCCTCACTTCAGACAGGTATGTAATAGCAGGGGTAACAGATGGTTGGCTCCAAAAATGGCCCAATGGGAGCCCCAAGGGAGCAGATAGAATGTGTGCAGCAGAATCTGCCTCTCTTGTTGGAGGAAAGAGGAATGTTATGGGAACAAGGCAGTCAAGGTTATCCATCTGCTGATAGTCCATCCAAAGACTTCCAGGCAGAAGAAGTATGTGGGGTAACTTAATTATTTAATTAACTGAAAATCTCAAATTTTATAAGGCAAATGGAGTACTTGTGCTGTAGTCATCTAGCCTGGCTCTCTTCTCAGCCTTAGTCTTTGTAACTGGCTTTTGTCTCTATGTATATGAGAGTCAACAGGTAGTGTGGGACTGCTTAGTGTCTAGGTAGGTGTGTGAAAATGTTAAACTTCCACCTGAAGTATAATTCTCTGAAGGTGGTAAAACTACACATGCTATTTTAAAATACATATTGACTTTTTCATTACCAGAGGAACAGTGCCATAGACAACAACAGCACAAAACACTGACCAACATTTCATCTACCTTTCTCTCTCCCTGCTTCCAGCAGCATCTCAAATTGCTAAAAGAGAGATTGTCAGATATGCTGCCCCCTTCCTCCAGGATGGAATTAATTACAGCTGATCAAAATTTTTCAGTGGACCATTTTCTGTCAGAAAACAGTTTTTAGTCAAACTCAAAACATTTCATGGGAACATGTCTATTTCAACAAAATTTTCAATGAGGGAAAAGTCTATATTTTTCATTGTTGGCTTTTTTTTTTTTCCCTTCCCCCTGCCCCAATCCTTAGCTCAGTGCGTGACACACGCAAAAGTACTTCATTACCTTGTTGCTGATTTCAATGGAAGTAAAGCCAGGCCTAAATATTAATTGGGTTAGAATGTATACGTGTAAAGAATGTGCTCTATGTGGCTTTTGTACTGAAGTATACATACTACATTCCTAGCAAAAGCCAACTGGATATGACACCATTATACCACAATTAAAACTTGAAAATGGTCCCATTTAATTGTCTCTCAGTCTTAAATACATTACATTATTAATCTTAGCTGTGCCTCCCATGTTTGCCTTTATACATATAGGTAATCTTGCTATGGGATTAGGACTGTTCTTACTTTTTTTTTGTACTCTGCTGAAAAAATTGGACTGTCTGAGGATAAATTTTTTAAAAATGTAACTGTTACATTTAAAAAAGACTTCAGTTTCACTCATTAATATTCCATTTACCAGACTGTTTTTAGTGTCTGTGATCTGCCAGAAAGCCAACACAAAAATGACAGGTAGCTGTTTTGCCTTAACCATAGATACAGATGGCACAAGGCCTGACTAGTTTGAGCAGATGGACATCCGATGAAGTGAGCTGTAGCTCACGAGAACTTATGCTCAGATAAATTTGTTAGTCTCTAAGGTGCCACAAGTACTCCTTTTCTTATTGTCAGTCAGTTAACCTCAGCAAGAGTCCAATAATCAACTGTTATCAAATAGTATAGACTATAGATCTTAATGCTAAGAAAAACGGTATGACTTGCATGAAGTATTTGATGCTATAACATGCTGAATTTTCATTGTAGTTGCTTCACATGATGAACAAATAACTTGTGGAACATGTCATAACTTTAATGGCAACCAAGCTTTAAATGTTTATCTGTAGAAGGATTACATGGGGGCATGCAAATTCAGATCACTAGATGAGCAGAATGGATTGATCCATGAAAAATAAAGAAATTTCTTCCCAAGAAGACAAGTAACAGACCCACTGAGAATACCAGATCCAAACCCCAGACTATTACACACACCACTAGCCACAGGTTATCCCATGTAGGCCTACCTCTAGCTTTTGTGCTAAGGCCCAATTCTGCATCGTGTTCCAGTCAGGCAGACCCCTATTCCCCGGCGGATAGTTGAAAAATTGGAGTCTAAGCCTGTAATAAGAAATGGTGGTGTGTAAGTACTAGGGCAGTCCATGTTCTGTTGCACATAAAATAAAACCAAGCTCCTCTAAAACTAAATCCCCAAAATAAAAAGTGAAACTAACAATTTTTTGTCCTAGCCATTGCTCTATCCTGTTGTTCGAGCCTTCATCTGTTGTATCTTAATCTATGCCCTGGTGAGTTTACAATCTCTTCCTATATATATTTGTAAAGTGCCTAATACATTTTTAGGACTTACTTAAATGTTCAGGGCATCCACAGAATAGGATGGACATGCTTCTTTTTTTTTAATTAGTCTCTATAAATTTAAAGAAATCGCTTTATTGTTAATAATTGTATTATGAATATTTTGGCTGAATATAATTAATTTTTTTGCAAGTTTTATGGAGGCTATATATGAATTTTCTCAAAAGCAAAATGTCTCAATTGTTGTCCAAAAAATTCTCCCTGCCCTGCTCCATGCCCTAGTATCACTAACCTTTATGTCCAACCCATCTTCCACAACCGCAGAGGTTCCCTTGTAAGCATGCAAACAGCCAATATCTCCAATGGCTGGTGATGAGACACTAGATGGGGAGGGCTGTGAGTTATTAGAGAAAATTCTTTTCCAGGGGTCTAGCTGGTGGGTCTTGCCCACATGCTTATGGGTCTAATTGATCACCATATTTGGGCTTGGGAAGGAATTATCCCCCTGGGTCAGATAGGCAGAGATCCTGGGAGTTGTTCATCTTCTTCTGTGGCATAGGTCACTTGCAGATTTAAACTAGTGTAAATGGTGGATTCTCTGTAACTTGAAGTCTTTAAATCATGATCTGAGGACTTCAGTAACTCAGGGGTCTATTACAGGAATGGGTGGGTGAGGTTCTGTGGCCTGCAATGTGCAGGTCAGACTAGATGATCACAATGGTTCCTTTTGACCTTAGAGTCTATGAGAACCAGTAAAATTCTGTTGTGAAAGTTGGCAGGGGAAGGAATATGTAAGATGGGGGGACAATGCAGAGGTATGCATTCCTTTTTCATGTGAGCTATCGCCTTCTATTATTGATCTATCCAGGCTACTTTAGTCAGTGGGCTTGCATAGTACTCCTTGTTGCAGCTCATCTACGCAAGCTGGGCTTTACGACAGAGGATGTTTCCTCTTAAAGCAAATTTACCTTTTCAAAACAACATACTGTTCCCCTATCCTCATCCCTTCTCCCCACTGCCTTCCCTCCCAGCACAAATATGACATTGTCATAGGAAAACATTATTTTGGCTTGTTGTTAGCCAGGAGGTGAATAGATCTGGGTTCTGGTAGGCCAAATGAGGGTCTGAGTCTAAAGTTTGTGTGTCTGAAATTTTAATAAGAAATGGATACTACATGGCTTATCACATGAAAATTCTGCTAGAATGTTGGATAAATCAGTTGAAATATCCTGGGTGTGCCAGCCTCAGGAGAAAGTGTGTGTGTGCATGCCGAATATGGATATATTAGGGAATGAGTGCATATATTAAAACCAGGCACCTCTTAACTCAGGGGTGTTGTCCATTCAGTAGAAGATCACTTTAGGTTTCAATGACCTTGTAGGGGTTATGTTTTTTTCCATGGAGTAACTGTTTTTAATCCATTTTGCCAGTGTATTAGGTACAAGCAGGCTGCTTACAACAAAACGCATGTAAGTCTCATTACTTTTCCTGGTTGTTGTGTTTTGTTTTTTGTTTGTTTGTTTTTAACCTTTGTTCTACATATGTTTATAATTCCCTTTGCTTGGAAAATTCTGTCTGTTAGGATTTCTTCTGCTTTTTGTGTGTCATCCCACATTAGTAAATGATAGAGAGTGGGAACTTGTTCTGTATTCTTGGCTTCAGTGGCAAAACCCATCCAAACACCAGATATGGCAACATCATAATGACAAGACTGGGCTGAGGCAGTTCTCATACACATTTCCTACAAATACCAGCGATTCCTGTGCTCTGATCATTGCTGAAGTCGTCATCTTCCAAGCTTCAGTGCACAAGTCGCTTCTATTGACAAACATAGATCCCCAGACTCCCATCTGTAAACCACTTTTGGTATAAACCATAATCAACACACTCCCTCCCACAGCATGGGTTTGGAAGATGAACTTTAGGTAGTCATTGTATGGCCAATGCATGCTTCTTAGACTACACAACAGGAAAAATCTGTAGGGTGTATGGGTACAAAATACAGTCCTCAGGTTTTTTCAGAGTTTACTGTATCTTTGATTAAGCAAGCTTTCATGGTCACTAGATGGCAGTATACCCTCCAAGATATAAAAAGCCATCACAGTATGCATTCTAAATTGAGAATTAATGTTGTTTGAATCAGTTCAGTCAGTATTAAATCACTTATTGTTGATGAAACAAAAAAATTAACATCAGTGTTTTAGTTTTCTTTTGATGTGGCAGTTCTGAGAGTTCGGAAGAGTTCCTTTTTCCTCACTAGCATATTAAGCTTTAAATTATTAGTTGATGATTATTATATTTGATTGGGGTTTTTAAGGGTAAACATTCCAGGTAATTCTGGCATATTTACTGACCCACATGCAATTAACAATATCTAGAATTAGTAAACAGTATATTACATGTATGTGTTGCTCTACCAAAATCTTTCTCTCTTCTTGTAATTCCTCAAATAAAAAATAATTACCATATTCCCCAATATTTTTATATTTTTCAGGCCCCTCTCCCCCCGCTGGAATGGCCATAGACTACAAGACTTGTTTTTTTACATTTCAATGGTAGTTTCCTCATTTGTATTCCTTAGCTTCGTAATTGCCTTCAGATTGAACTACCAATATTACTTGCATATTTAATAACAATCTGAAAATTTTAAATTCTTCCATTTTTGTCTCTGTGCAGAATCAATTTTATACTTTTTTACACCCAGTTTCTTATAATACACCTGTGCAATTATTTCAAAATATAATGACTGGAAATATACCATTAAAAATTGGAATTTTCAATGTATGATTTTCATTTTAATGATATACTTGATATTTTTATACTGCTGGGAAAATATCATTAGAAATTTAAGTCAAACAATTTGCAGTGTATATTTATTATACTTAGCAAAACATGGATTGCATATTTTTCTTCAAAGGGCATAAATATCATTTTTAGGAATTTAGCAAACAGATTTATCCAGTATATGTTGCATTATTTAACCATACACTGCATGCTGGATTTTTTTTAACAGCATGTCAATATTGCGTCAATATCATCATTAGAAATTTAGCAGTCAAATAGATTTGCAGTGTATGCTTATCATGATTAGCAAAGCATGCACTGCATATTTCTCTTAACCGCATGCCAATATCATCATTAGAAAATCAGCAATCAAATGGATCTGTAGCTGGTGCATATGTTTAACATGTAACACAGAACCCAGAAGGACCTTCTTTAGCATAAGTTTATATTTGCTCATAATCACAAGAGCTATCTTGATACCATCTTTTACAGGAAAACCTTTCAAATACTGTTTCTGTAAACACAGTATAATATAAACCTTTTCCATAAACTCTAGTAATAGTGCATTAGGATTCATGAAGGTATCATGAAACAGTTTGTGAAACACTTATATTATACTGCCTTTAACTTTACAGCAAAAAAAGCTTTGATTTTGGGGGTAATCTTAGTACTGTGTATACATATGCCATTATTTATTACTAGTTCCTCTTTTTGCTTTAAATTGTATAAAAGGTTTTTAAATGCTGTCTCTGTTTATCTTATAAAGTTGTGGTTGTCTACCATTTTTTAAAATGAGATACAGTAAAAGAATGGCATCTTGGTAAAATGTATTTAACTATTTCATTAGTGTATAAAAAGTATAACTATAATAGCATTCTAACTTGAAAATGTGAATAGCAGTAGATTCTAATTCTGTGCCATATGCTAGAGAATTAATGGCCACACCACTATCTCTGTAAACTAACAAGCACTTAAAGATTCTTCCAAATTACAGGTGCAGATTTTCTATTTTGGTATTGGTCTATGGTGGAGATTCCTGGTTATAAACACTATGTATAGAAGTGAATTTTTTTTTCTGATTTCATGTAATTTCTAAAAATGTTTGCAACAAATCAAAACAATTTTGTGCAGGCAGAACAATACAACATTAGTGTCCAAAAATATATTGTTGTTGGAAAAAGAGGAAGATGTAAATTGCTTCTGTGGCTTTTGTAAATAACAGTTATTGCAGAGCAAAATTTTGGCCTTGAATCTTCATTACCTGTGAAACACCATCTATTTTTAGATTTGCTTTAAACACAATAATGTAATAAGAAATAGCAGCGTCCTACTTGAAAACTATATGGGTAGTAAAAATATAGCCTCTTGACATTCTTAATCAACCAATTATCAGATTTCCTTCATGTGCTTTGTGACTTGTGGGATAGTGGCTCCAGCAAAGCTGATAGCACCAGTCTGGATATCGTAGAATAAAGAGTCACTTCTCACAGAGATGACGACTGTAGTCCCTCCAGCATGCATGAGGTCTGTGCATCGGTCATTTCTCTGACATTTTGCAATGGGTGAGAACAAGGACGTAGCATAGGCTATTTAAGGCTGGTAGTTCAACCTTGCCTAACATTTCACTTTGGCTACTATTGTTTTTAATAGCTCCATTTCCACACTGGATCTAGTACTTTTATGGGTGTGGAAGCATGATTATTCTCAACCCAATGGAAAGATAAAAATCAGGTCATCTACAGAAAGCCGCATGAACCCTGACATTCCCCATTTAAAACCAATAATCTGCCCAAACTCATCTGCCTTGTGTGTGTGCTTTAGGAATTTGGTATTTCTTGATTTTTTTTTCTAAAACAGATTGATTAATATAGTTTTGTGTTGATGATCTATTGTTTGCTGCATTTAACAAGGTAATCTGCTGTAGTCATGGTAATTGTACATTCTATACCTGCACCAGAGGCATCAATGCCCTGTGGGAGGCAGTCATGTGACTGCTACACAGAGATTTTTGATGTCATCAATTGTGTCCTCTGTGCCTATATCGAATGTAGAGGTCATGAACTTTAGGCTCAGTAATAGCAGAAAATAGTGCTGGATGAAGAAAAAAGCCTTCTATAGGCTAGCATGGAGAGTACAGAGCTCTAACAGAAACTGCTGACAACTAAGCTTTCCAAACTGTCAGGTACTTATGCTCAGCTGATGCAATAATAATTTACACAGAACAATAAGCTGTATTGCTGAATATAATATTCTTTTTTCTAATGACTCATTATCCTAGGATGATGAGGAGATGAGTAGAATATAAGTGTATTAAAAACATAATTGCTTTTCTATTCAAACAAAAGCATGCAGTGTATACATGGTGACAAATGCCTAATGAATAGTAGTAGGTTTTTTTTGTTCAGTTTCAGTTTATGGCAGTGCTTTCCATAACTGCATATTTAAAATCTTAATTGCTTTCCATTCTAATAGTTACCTGATAGTTCCTTTTTGGTTGGAGAATCCAGTTTACAGTACAGGAGAAGCTACCTTTTCTGTGTAAATGCTGATTGCTAACATTTCAGATCTGATTTTTTTTTCTAATTCATATTTAAAATTTTTTAATTTGGTGCTAACAATGGGGAAGATCTAGATACTTTATAATACACAAATATTTGTGTAAGATGTTAAGGCTGACACATGTATGTGTAGTGCACTCTATCAAACAAAACACTGTAGAAAATTTTACCATCAGAATAAACTAGGAATATAATTTTTTTGTATGCATATGTGTTGTCAGTATATGTCTGTTTCTTGGATATAGACTGTCTCACTGTTGGCTTTTTAACTTTTTAAATATTTGTATTTCAAGGCTGTGATGTTAACTATATTTCACCAGAGCTGATATAATACTTTGTGAATGCCACCATGACTATAACATACAGCTCAAATCTGGCATTAAACAAAATCACAATAAATACGTAAAACCTTGGGAAAGGTTTTTCTTCTTAGAGAGCACTGTCCCTTTTAAAAAATATTCCCCTTCAGAATTCCCAGGTTGTCAGTCCTGAAACACAAGGTGCATTCTGAAGCATTGAAAGCTATTTTTTTCCCCACTTAGAAAATAGCAAATCCTTTCCAATGTATACAAGACTTGAATTGACTTCAGCCAAATTGATATGAGGCACCTTTGAACCAAAATGAAGAGGGTATATGCAAAGGGGTTGCACTGATTTCATTAAGCAAGTCTGATTTAATAACATTGATATAATTTGTGGGTATGGAAAAAGGCTTCAGTTACACTAAAGCAACTTTGCATTACTCTGGCAGGATTAAAGGAACCTTAAAGTGGGTATATGTTACCTTTGCACACCCACTTTAAGTTTTCTTTTTTACACTGCCAGAGTGGTATAAAAGAACCTTCAGGTAGCAGAGAGTCTAATCCAGTGTCCTTGGAAGAGCATAAATCTCTGTGTGTAGTTCATTAAGGGAGAAAACATTTTCAGACATGTAACATTTATTTCTCAATATATAGGGCCACATTTCTTTGATCTGCTGAATTTCATACTATAGAGTAATGCAGTTTTAAGACCAAGAGAAGCTATCAGTGCTGGTGTTGGAAACTGTTATCTCACTGTTTTTAACACATCAGTTGTAGCCACCAAATACTATGGGTGCTTATGTATTATTTCTAAAGGGGTTATTAAAATGGGTTTAGCCAAATCCTGAGATTCTTAATCAGTTTTTAGTTGGACCCCAAATCAGCAATAATCTCACACTTTTTGGTGGTTAGCTGCACCAGTGTGGCATGTATCCCAGGACCGAGACCTTCAGTTTTCATTTGCCCACTAATGAAAAAACATCAAACATTTTCTACCCCAAACTTTTAATTCCCATCAATACACTGTAGGCCACTGAGAGATTTTTCCCATCTTAAGTGACTTTTTTGGCACCTTGTCCCCAAATTATTTCAGCTTCCATTTGCTGTCTACTACTGTATTTTGTTTTTCTTTCTAGAGGATGAAACTATTCTCATGAATTTTCCTTTGGGGCTGCCAAATATATTTCTGTCTGAGATCACTGGCTGCAGAGAGGGCATAGCAAATACCTTTCTTTTTTTAAAATGTTTAATATTTTTAAACAGTAGCCAAAACCCCCTCCAAAATATTTTGTTTAGTAGAAATAGAAAATAATTATAAAGTCAATTATATGAAACTCACCCCTGTTCATGTCCAAATTCATATATATTTTTATTTAAGGAGCATTGTTCGTTGTGGAGGAAGGAGGAGAAAACAAGGGGAAAAACAAACAAACAGCCAAATAACTCAAAGCCATCCATACCTTGTATTCTCCCCACCCTCTACCATTCTCCCCACAACTTCTGTTCTCAGATCATTTGTTGCACATGAAGAGGAGGAATGGGATGTGAATAGAAATCATTAGATGGACTGTCAGAGGAGAATAGATTGTGATTCGGTAGTGATGTGCTCTTATTTTAATGCATAATTGTGTTTGTAACCTTTGTTTTCATAACTGGCTGTACATCTGGAGAAGATTCTGTTCCTTTTCCACTTCAATTTATTCTGTGTGGTGATTTTTTTTTCTACCCTCTCTCCAACTTTTCAGACTTTTTAAAAACTTTTCTTGCTATAAGCCAGTCTGTGGGAGGAGTGAAGTTTATCTTGTTCAGCAAGTCATTTGAAGAGTGTTTATGATGACCCCTTTTATTTAAAATTTCAAATCCCCCATTTAGCTGGCTGTGGGATTGGCAGGATCTGGGCTCATTTTCTATTTGTAACCAGTTCTAATGGTGGGATTTTTTTTTCTTTTTTCTTTTTTAATTTTCTTGTCACCACTCAAGGTATGTCTACACTGGGATGGGGAAGGGGTAAAATGTGTTCTTAACACAAGTTAGCTGCTTATGTTAAAGTCTATATGAGTGCCTGTCAAGCTGCTAGAACAAGTAAAAAAGCTCACTTGCTCAGTCTTCATGGCTATTCTAACCCAGGTTAACTAACCTGGTAATGCAGAAACAGCCTGAGTTTTAATTCCACTGAAGTGATACTACCTCCAAACATGTATCTTACTTGTTTTCCTGGTTTTCGGGGTGTAGTGGTGTCACAGCCCGCAGGGTGGGAGACAGTAAACATGGTTGTCTGTATGTTTTTGATGAGAGTTGGATTTTCTGCATGCTCAAAGTGTTCTACTTCACCAGTGTAACTAAACCTGGGGATTGTGCTTTCATCCAGTAAATTGCTAAACATAGTTTAGATTCTGGAAACAGTGCACTCTGAAAACATTGCAAGTATAGCTTCCAGGCAGAAATGTATGGTATAGTTGGACCAATACCTATCATCGTGACATGGATATGTATTTGTACACCATAGACTTGTCTTCACCAGTGATTTCATTCAGTTGTTCCCATTACTCTCCCCACTCCAGCCCCTGATCCAGACATAAAGCTCCCACAATCGCGTATTGCTGGTGGAATCACTTGAAGCAGCTGGCTCGGTCAGAGGTATAGAGCAGATCTCAAATGCTGCTACTCAAGCTCTCTCCAGTGTGGACACACTTCAGTGCCATTTTCTGCTGTTTGGCCAGAAGTCAACTACCACTGCATATCTGAAAGCTTCGTAACCTGAACCACAGTCGTGTGTGACGTCCAATACCAATAATTTCTGGAGTACTTACACAGTTTTATTCAAACAAAGTGCCCACTGAAATCAAGCAAATTTGTGTTTGTGTAAGGTCTTTAGAATGATAGAATTTTCCCTAGGGGGAAGTAAAGTGCAATTATCTATGCGCAGGAGAGTAATGACTTCATGTACCTGATTTCTGGAGCAGGAACTATGGCATACTTTAGTGAAATAACATTTCTTTCCACACTGATGATGTAGGCATATATTTACAGGTAATCTGTGTATGTTCTGCATATAATCCCGCAAAAGAAGCATGACTTTGCTGAAATGTGTGGTGCTCACTCAATGTAAAAATTGTACAAAGTTCACTACCACTATGACTGACCTGGAAAGTACACTGTTAATAAATTAATAAATTAACTGCTCGCTAACACCTCAATAATTTTGGCATATGACGTAGCAGACTCAGTGTGGCTATCTTACGCAATCATTGTAGTTTTTACATTTATTTGTGGTGTGGCTTATTTATGTTCCATAAGCATGTTTCAAATAATCTCTGTCATACAGGCCTGTAACTAAGTTTCTGTAGAGTAGCAACGTATTAGTCTGTAGATGAACTCACTTTCTGTGCATGTTGGCAAACTCTGTTTGTACTAGCGCCTTTATTCCAAGTGTGGAAAAGACCTTCCAAGCTGAACCTGTGGTAACATAAATACTCAAGGAGAGAAAGCGAGGAGTTGCGGGGGGTGAGGGGGCATAAAATGTATGCCTTCAGTACTCAGACAGCATGTTAGCAAAACTTGCTATCTGGGAGGTCATTCTCATGAATATAGTTTTCAAACATATGAAACCAATGTATACAAGACATTAAGGCAGAAATGCAGAACAACATATAAGTGGAAAAGCTAGTCATTCATGTCCCCAAATACGTTGTCATTAGGAAAGAGTACAGTACACTTAGGGTTTTCTGTAACAGAATCTTGACCCAGCAACATAAATTGTACTCCAGTCACATTAATATACTACACCTGAGTCTGTGCTATTTGACTCCCAAAGTAATTCACATCGCAAGAAAGTCTGTAAGTTTTGGTTTATTGCCATAGACTGCCCTCCCCCTCAATATTATACAATTAGACTTGGCAGAAATAGATTTTTATTTTTATCACTTTGATGTCCAATATCCATATTTTAGTTAACATTTTTTTTTATTTCACAATTACAGGAAACTATTGTGGGGGGGGTGTGTCAAACAATTATTTAATGGCATCAAACGTTGAGATTCAAATAAAACTTTATAACCATTAAAACAAAAGGTATTAAAGATACTTGCTTTGTATATTTTGATTAATTCAAACTGCAATTTCTCAAGCAGCATTTTTCTTTCTTTGCCTACCTATAAATTTTGGTTACTATTGATAGAAGTAGTGTGCGTGTGTGTGATGAAATTGAATCCTTCCATGCTCCCCCTTTCATGTCTCTATTATGATGTTGGATATATGCACTGATATAGTAGATACTAAACTACAGAATGAATCAGGAGTTGCATGTGATTCTTCCTTAGCTGAATGGCTTCCATGGGACTTTAAGAATGGATAAACTGTCAGACAAAGAGGGATATTATCTGCCCCTTTCTCTGTAACTCCCATGCCAGCCAAACAGCCCTTACAATTTATGCTCATCCCTCAAAATCATTTTGAACCCAAACTTTCTTACTGTTTTGGAATTTTTCAAATAACCATTTTCCCCCACTACTGCCTTGCCACATTTGTAGCGATAGCTCTTGTGTGCTTGCACAGTTCAAAGAACCAGAGCAGAAGCAGCAGAGCATTTGAAATCCTGTTATCTCAGAATGGGGTAGCAGATTATCCAGGTGGGTGGCAGAGGATATTTGGGAAGCCCACTATTTCGCCCCATCAAGATGGATTGGGATAGTATGTGTTCACAGCATCTTTCTACTTACACTTTCATTCAAGCAAATGAAGGCAGGTGAAAAGAACACCATTCTCCGTATGGTGGCCTCTACTATATAAGATTATGTCCAGAAAACATTATGGAATACAAAGCAAGTATCTTTCTGTAGGTCTGTTTCATTACAAATAGAATATTCTATGCTACTGCACCTTGGCTTGATGTTGTAAATATATTGCAGAGTCCTATTTGGAATGACCTGAAAACAAAAGTGCCGTCATTTTGCTGGCAGACATAGTGGCGACACTGAAAAGTTTCATACTGCAGTAGTACAATATAGTTCAGCCAGCAGTTAGCCACTTTCTGGTTTATTGCCGTGTAGAACACTGGATTTGGACACTCGTGTCTTACCCCTGCGGACCTGGATTCAAATTCTACATTAAGTCACAACAGAAAATGTTGGGTCCCGTTAATGCGTATTGCAGCACCTCATCCCCTCACAAGAGAAGTTATTGAAATCTCTGACCTGACATGTCTGTCTTTGTAATCTAGCATATTTGAAAGTACATTTGAAATTAAACGAGGCAGCACTTTTTGCTATTCTAGTCGACTATTTTGCTTTGTACTCTCAACCAAACCCTTTGTGAACTATGATTAAAATCTGGCAACACTGTAATTTTCCAATTTAAAAGTGGGGACAGGAGGAAAATACCATTTGCTGGGAAAAATTCAGTTATTGGAGGTGGGGAGTCTGGGGGTGTTTCACATATATAGCTGTTGTACTAATGGAGAAATAGCATGCAGAAATGGTGGATTGGTTTTAATAGGGTATACAGCAGAACTTGCCTGTAGTGAACTCAGAGTAGCTCTGAGAGTCAAAGCTTTATCTAGCTCCTTTTTTGTCTTGCTCTTCTGATGCTGGTCTTAAAGGTGTCATGATATTGTATTCAAGTCATGATGAGGTTAACGAGTACTGAATAGTGCTGATTTTGAAGTACATCTGCACCGTTGAGAACATTTGCCAACCAATCACAGAGCAGGATTTCTTCATATTCATTTTACAGTACAATCTCTGCCAGTAACAAGGGAATAAGAACTTTCAGAATGGTCTTCCCCAGTGAAGACCATTTGAAAAGTAAAACTCCCTATGGTGAGAGATTTATTAAGTGAATTCCTGCAAGGAGGAGAGAGGTCTGCCGGACAATTGTTTTCCTGCCATTTTCAGCATGGCAGGGCTTGTAGAAAATGCTGCACTTTTGAGTTGTGTCCACTGTTAAACAACAGTGCATATGCATACATTAAATCACTTGTGATACCAGACTACTCCTCCTGCTTTCTTAACTTTATATACTTTTAAGCCACCCCAGTGATGTACTTCCAAATGCTGTGGCTATGTGCACATTTGGAATGAAACATCCTGTATCCTTAGATGTATGTATGCATGCCTCATTAATTTCACTGGGAGTTGTGTGTGTGCTTCTTAGAACAGAATTTGGCTAAGGCTGTTTTCTATGTAGGATGGGCAATGTATAGTCTATTGGATATTACTATATTATTATTTTTATGTTGTCTGTATGGTGTTTTATGTTGTTGACACTTCTTCACTACCTTTAAGGTAAAATCCTGAAGTTATCTAGTAGTGCAAGAAATAGTGTAATTATTACCATCTTACTGTGGTTTGGTGCTGTAGTTAGATTTATCGATGTTAATCAGCTTCCATTTGGAAGAGAAAGAGAGAGAGGCTTTGTTGTGACAACCGTTTTTTTTTTGTTTTGTTTTGTTTTTGTATAATGATGAGGGGCTCCTGTCCCATATGGCAAGAGTGAATAGAGCACTTAACCAGAATTTTCAACTAACTGTGTGTTGATCATTAAGTTGAAAGGATTTGAAATGTTGCCATGTAAACTGAGCACTCTAGGCAGTTAAGCATTCACTAAATGAATGGAACCCTCAACCAGTGCTCAACCTGCATGCAAATTTCTGAACAAGCAAAACTCTCTTGTTGAAATATGGATGTGTAGAAACCTAGGCTACATACACACTACAACTTAAGTCAATATAAATTATGTTGTTCCGCGGTGTAAATAAGCCACCCCCTGAGCAACGTAAGTTACACCGACCAAAGCGCGGGTGCGGAGAGCGCTATATTGGCAGGCGAACTTCTCCCACCAACATAGTTGTCTCTGCTTGCAGGGGCTGGAGTAATTACACTGACGGGAAAGCTCTCTCCTGTCGGCTTAGAGCATCTGCGCTAGCAATTCTACAGCAGTGCAGCTGCATCAGTGTATCTGTGCTGCTATGAGCTCTGTAGTGTAGCCATTGCCCCAGTGGGGAAAGTGAACGGACAAGAGAGAACTGAACTAAAAGTTGAGGGGTGGGGGAAGGAGGGGCAGAAATCAAACTTGGGTAAAACAGTTACTGTTTTCTATTTATACTCTGTTCCAGCCTGGGATGACAGTAAATTTCAGGTGTCAGCCCCCGTTGCAGAACGCAACAGTCAGGAAAATATGAGTCCTTATTTGGCATAGCATATTTCTCTGGGTAATCCTTACAAGAACAAAGGGATACAAAGTCACGGGAAGAAGAACGAGGAGTACTTGTGGCACCTTAGAGACTAACAGATTTATTTGGGCATAAGCTTTCGTGGGCTAAAACCCACTTCATCGGATACGTGCCGTGGTAATTGAAAAACTGGTGCAATAGGTCCTTCCTTATAAATAAGCATCTATCTAGAATACATGGCCAATCTGTGGTCTCACAGCTCCGTGTCCTTGTCAACTCCCTGGATATGGGAGTTCTCATCAAATGGCTGGAATCTTGCCAGATTTCTGCCATTTTTGGGACAAAATCTCAGGAGAACAACTCATGAGAATGTGGAGTCCCCAGTTTGGCCTCAAACCTGAAAAATAAGCCTGAGCCTTAACATGGTACAGTTCTGGTCATTTAAGCGATGTTTATACCAGAGACCTTACAGCAGCAGAGCTGCACTGATGCAGCTGCATGAGAGATCTGCTCTGCGCGCCCATTGACTTAATTAAAAGCACCTCCAATGAGTGGTGGTAGCTATTTAGTTGGGAGAAGCTCTCCCACTGATATAGAGCTGTGCACACTACCACTTATGCCGGCCAAACTTATGTTGCTCTGGGAGAGGGGGTGGGGGGCGCATTTTTTCACACTCCTGAGCAGGGCCGCCCGGGGGGGGGGCAAATGGGGCAATTTGCCCCCGGCCCCCACGAGAATATAGTAGTCTACAGTATTGCAACTTTTTTTTGTATGGAAGGGCCAGTGGCGTAGTCAGGTGGAGCGAACAGGGGGCGTGATCACAAAAAAGGTGCCACCCAGCGGTGCTTTTACTGAGGGGGTGGCACTCCAGGTTTTCAGCGGCACTTTGGCGGCGGGTCCTTCAGTGCCGCTGAACACACCCGGAGCGAGGGAAGAACCCGCCGCTGAAATGCCGCCGAAGACCCGGAGCGCCACCAGGTGAGTAAAATTAAAAAGGCGTTTAATTAATTAAAGGGCTCCCGAAATTGCTTTGCCCCAGGCCCCCTGAATCCTCTGGGCAGCCCTGCTCCTGAGCAACATAAGTTTTGCTGACATAAGTGGTAATGTAGACATGATGGCCTAAGTTCATCTTCATGGTACAGGTTTAAAATTATTGGATGAAGTTTGTGTTACTACAAAACATTGGACTGTGATGCTGAAATGCTATCCCTATTCCTTGATGAGAACATTAGAAATGTATTAATATGAAATAGAATATGTTAGAGTGAAAGCTCTGGGGGGTGGATATTTAAATTTTGGGCCAAATGTTAGTCATATGCTTCATAAAATAGGAACCAAAATATAAACACATAAATAGATGTAGTATTTACAGATTTTTTTCCACCGAATGCATCTGACGAAGTGAGCTGTAGCTCATGAAAGCTTATGCTCAAATAAATTTGTTAGTCTCTAAGGTGCCACAAGTACTCCTTTTCTATTTACAGTGGGTAAATTAAGGTAGCATAATTTAGGGGATTTATATTCCATTGCAAGTCTGATTGTTTATTTTGTTTTATTTTTCTCCTTATAGTTTTATATGGCAGTGGTAGAACTTTATTCTCCTTATAAAAAGATAGATTTACATTCAAAGTGTTGAAAATTGGTACAGTGAAATACTTAGCCTTACCACCTCCCAACTTCCCAACTTCCAAATTTACTTATGGACTCATAGACTTTAAGGTCAGAAGGGACCATTGTCTGACCTCCTGCACATTTCAGGCCACAGAACCTCACTCACCCACTCCTGACATAGACCCCAACCTCTGGCTGAGTTACTGAAATCCTCAAATCAGTGTTTAAAGACTTCACATTGCAAAGAACTCACCATTTACACTAGTTTTAAACCTCCAAATGACCCTGCAATTTTTTTGTATTACTCTAGGCTTTGGAAATGCCTGCAATTTTAGGTATTTCTGACCCTTCTTTGGTTGTCATCTCAGAATTGTGTAATTTTTTTTTGATTCCCTCTGTTTATATAGCCTCTCCAAATTCAAAAGCTCACCACCACATCAGGATTGTTAATTTCCATAAATGTTGCCCTCTAGATTAATGTCTTCCGGAGTGCTGTGAACTTGCCTCAGTGTATCTATCCCCTCAGAATATTTGTTCATTCTTCTTTTCCTCCTGTTTTCTTGGACCATTCTGGAATCACTGACGTGGCCACCAAGTTCAGGAGGCACATGCCAGTGGGGAATTAGATTCCTTTCTGCATCCTGGTCTTACCTTAACCACTACCACCTTAATGTTGCTATGAAGAACTAAACCAAAGTCCACTGGACACTGTATACTGGCTCTACCCAATTCAATAAACCACTAGTGGAGTCCTGTTAGTGTTTGACATTCCTTCAAAATATTATGTGATGCAACAGTTTTTCAATTCAGATTTAGTTTATGGCAGCCTGAACAGGTTCTTGCATTGGGGAGAGGGGGTGTCTGTGTGTGTGTGTGTGTGTGTGTTTGGTTTCCCAACAAAGGAGAAAAGATGGGAGCAGAGTCTCTTTTTATAGCAGCTTCTATTTTCAAGAGATTAGTGGATGTTAGTAATTTGTAGATACCTACAACCCATCTTGATTTCTGTGTCTCCCCCAGTCCTCCCCCAAACTCTTCCCCCCCCCCCCAAGAGAGGAAAAACAAGATGAAAAGAATGTAAATAAATGTCTGCCTGAAACAGAGAGCTGTGCACGTCTGTTGACATTAGTGTATTGTGGAGTGATCCAGATGTACGATACTCATCAAATTTCTATCAATACTAATTTACTAATATCAATAATAATCTGTTTCCCAGTGGATCAGCTTTCCCAGTCAGGGCCTGTGTGCTACTTACAGCTCCCTGAGCCCTTCAACTAAGGTGTCAATAAAACTGACTGCTTTTCTGGGGCTATTGACAGTTATTAAAAATGACCTTGATGTAATTTCATGCCTATCAAAACAAGGGCCATATGTTAAGGATTATGAAAAGCTACAGTGAAGGAAAGCAATGACAGGCTTGAACTGGGAGGGGGAGGATGTCGGCATATGTGAAGATTATCGGCTTCCCCACACCCTCCTCCATCTTAGAGCAGTGAGCTATGCCCTGTGGTAGATAACTGTTATGCTAAAGGCATAATTGGAACAATTTAGGGCTTAGGGGTACTTTTTTTTTTTTTAAGAGCTGTCATAGCATATGATCTCAACAGTTAATGTGGCGTAAAGTATCATAAACACTGCTGAGGACCCTTGAGTACATACAGCAAGGACCGATCAATAAGTCCCAATGTATGATCTCTCTTCCCTCACCGAGAGGAATACTGGGAACACTCTCACTTGCTTTCTTCTTCTGCCATTTTGTACGCATGCGGAACTTTTAACCAGGGCTTATTGTCGTGCATAAATTTGAAACAATAATTCCAAAGATCCTAAGCACAGCAATCAATAACCAGATTTTATAAAATCTACAGAGTGTAAGTATGAAGATCAGAATAGTTTAGATTGAATAAATGAGTATTTATTTATAAGCAATAGAAATGGAGAAATATGTATGGTAAATATAACATTTTAATATATAACAATGTATTAACTTTAAAAGTTCCTTTTTCACCTGAAAGATTAATGATTCTAGTCAACACTTTGGTGGGTTTTTTCTAAATTCTAATTATCTAAGTAATTTCTTACTACACCATAAAATGCCACTGCGTAAACTGCTCTTGGATGATGTCTTCTTAACATGGTAGAAGACTTTTAATACATTGAAGAATTGTTCTAAATTATGTAATAAAAGGTAGGAAAATAACTTAGTGCTTATAAATAGAACACACCTTGATCAAACATGTTCATTTTAATCTTTTTCAATAGCACATGGACATTTCTATTATAGAGTGCACACACTTTGCACAGGGTTTATGTGTTATCCACTGTGAAGCTTTGTTTTGTGAACACTATCCAGAATAAATTCTATTTTGCATTCTATGATTTATTACACAGTATAATGTATGTGTATGACGCATTACCTTCAAAAATGCTAGTGCATATATAATTGTGCATGTGAGTTCCAAGTTAGTACATTTTCTTGTAGGCACTATTTAGGGCCAGAGTTCTAACAATGACAGGTTTCAGAGGAACAGCCGTGTTAGTCTGTATTCGCAAAAAGAAAAGGAGTACTTGTGGCACCTTAGAGACTAACCAATTTATTTGAGCATGAGCTTTCGTGAGCTACAGCTCACAATGTCACTCTTATTTATAATAAAAGTCAAAAGCCAGATTGCTGCACCTGGATTCCTGAATGCAACAGGGAGAGCGGTGGTTCCCTAGTAGCTGGTTATGGCTCACCTGATTGTCTGGTCCCAGACAGAATACAGCTGCCTGCGGGCGACTCTAAACTATCGCAGCTGGCTATTGCCTCCAGAGAAGTCCTCTACTTAACCCTCTCCATGCCCTGTGGTGGGGCCTGGGGAGAGGAGGTGTAGGAGCCAACTCCAACAACACTATGTCTCCTGGAGACTTTTCCATGCAGAAGGGTATCCCCAGCAGGCAGACAGTCTCTGCTTCCATTGTATCACCTGCACAGTGCAGAGGGAGCAGCACAGGGCTGAGAATCGTTTCCGTGAAAGATCAAAATCTGTAGATTTGATACATTAATCTTTCTACGATAATGTAGTGCTGATAGTGTACTTGATGTTGCACAAGGTAAAAATAAAGATGTAGGGCCTGATTTCTCCCATTTTATACCAGTGTACATCAAGAGTGACTCCACTGAAATCAATAGCGTTTTACTGGTGTAGTCTAAAAGAAATCAGAAACAGGTCCTTTCCCTAAGAATTACAGGTTCAAAAGACAGCCAAGACTACGTATCCTGGCTTCTTGTGAGTGCTTGGGACCTATGTATCCCTGTGCATAACACAAATGGGTGATTACGTGCTGTTTTGACAGCTAGAAGTAGTAGTGTATGGTGGTGATCGTTGGAAATGTGGTTAAGGGATGGAGACCAATTGGACAAGCTGGGGAGAATTAGGGGTTCTATATTAGTTATATGATGTTCTTAGACCATCTGCAAGAAAACAGTGTAGCGTAATAGTTATAATGGCAAGAGACAGTGCAGGACTGCAGTCTGTAAGTAAGAAGGATGGTTTTGTGGTTAAGCAGTGGACTGTGTTTCTGGACAGCAGAATTAGAGTTGAATGAGAACTGGCATTGCCCGTGAGAAATTCTGATATTTCAACAATGAATTTCATTAAAATGGGATATGTCAATTTTTCATCCAGATGTGGGATGAAAATTAATGTTCAGAAAAATTTTGGAATTGTCTAAGTGCTGGGGTAATCTGCTCTACAGGAGTGTGATTTCTAAAGCACACTATGTGTTGCACATTAATTGTTCCATGTAGGCCCTGCTGGTGGGCACTAAAGTTTCCCTAGGATGCACCAGCAGGGCCTAAACAGGCCAATTAACACGCAACACCTTAGTTTTACCTTAGAAATCACAACCCTGAAGTGCCCACTGCCATAATGACCACACCACAATTCAAGCGGGGGGAGCCATTGATGGCTTGCTGGGGAAGGAATACACCGCTTTAATGCGGGGAGGACAGGGTAGAGAAGCCCGGATGCTGCTCCAGATGCAGAGGGGTCAGTGTGGCGATGCTGACTCATCCCCCATGAGAAAAGAAAGGAGTTGATAAAGGGCAACACTGGTGGGGGGAGTCCCCTTATCCCCAAAGCAGGCAGAGCAGCAACTCTGTAGTGCCCATTGCTTCAACGTGTAGACAAGCCATTTAAATTCAGAAATGGATTACATCTCCTGTTATTCGCCTGCAGCCATGCCACTCAATGAAAGCGGAGACTGCATTTCATCTTGAGTTACAGTTCAGCCAGGGAACCTGACCCACAGGAGAGAACGGGGCATGAAGAACACAAACTAGAACTCCCAGGAGGCAATGTGGCACTAAAAGGCAATACAGTTTAATGCCGAACTAATTTGAAATTTGAAAGGCTAATGTAGTGCCAATCTTTAAAAAAGGAAAGAAGGAGGATCCTGGAACTACAAGCCAGTCAGCCTCACCTCAGTCCCCGGAAAAATCATGGAGCAGGTCCTCAAGGAATCAATCCTGCAGCACTTACATGAGAGGAAAGTGATCAGGAACAGTCAGCATGGATTCACCAAGGGAAGGTCATGCCTGACTAATCTAATCGCCTTCTATGATGAGATTACTGGTTCTGTGGATGAAGGGAAAGCAGTGGATGTATTGTTTCTTGACTTTAGCAAAGCTTTTGACACGGTCTCCCACAGTATTCTTGTCAGCAAGTTAAAGAAGGATGGGCTGGATGAATACACTATAAGGTGGGTAGAAAGTTGGCTAGATTGTCGGGCTCAACGGGTAGTGATCAATGGCTCCATGTCTAGTTGGCAGCCGGTGTCAAGTGGAGTGCCCCAGGGGTCGGTCCTGGGGCCGGTTTTGTTCAATATCTTCATAAATGATCTGGAGGATGGTGTGGATTGCACTCTCAGCAAATTTGCGGATGATACTAAACTAGGAGGAGTGGTAGATACGCTGGAGAGCAGGGATAGGATACAGAGGGACCTAGACAAATTGGAGGATTGGGCCAAAAGAAATCCGATGAGATTCAATAAGGATAAGTGCAGGGTCCTGCACTTAGGACGGAAGAACCCAATGCACAGCTACAGACTAGGGACTGAATGGCTAGGCAGCAGTTCTGCAGAAAGGACCTAGGGGTGACAGTGGATGAGAAGCTGGATATGAGTCAGCAGTGTGCCCTTGTTGCCAAGAAGGCCAATGGCATTTTGGGATGTATAAGTAGGGGCATAGCGAGCAGATCGAGGGACGTGATCGTCCCCCTCTATTTGACATTGGTGAGGCCTCATCTGGAGTACTGTGTCCAGCTTTGGGCCCCACACTACAAGAAGGATGTGGATAAATTGGAGAGAGTCCAGCAAAGGGCAACAAAAATGATTAGGGGTCTGGAACACATGACTTATGAGGAGAGGCTGAGGGAACTGGGATTGTTTAGTCTGTAGAAGAGAAGAATGAGGGGGGATTTGATTGCTGCTTTCAACTACCTGAGAGGTGGTTCCAGAGAGGATGGTTCTAGACTATTCTCAGTGGTAGAAGAGGACAGGACAAGGAGTAATGGTCTCAAGTTGCAGTGGGGGAGGTTTAGGTTGGATATTAGGAAAAACTTTTTCACTAGGAGAGTGGTGAAACACTGGAATGCGTTACCTAGGGAGGTGGTAGAATCTCCTTCCTTAGAAGTTTTTAAGGTCAGGCTTGACAAAGCCCTGGCTGGGATGATTTAATTGGGGATTGCCCCTGCTTTGAGCAGGGGGTTGGACTAGATGACCCCCTGAGGTCCCTTCCAACCCTGATATTCTATGACTCTATGAAATGAAATGTTTCGGGTCAATTCAACAAATCAAAATATTTCAAATCCATTTTCCCATTGGAAAATAGGATTTTTTTTAATCTAAATATTTTTTCCTGGGGAAAACGTTGGGGTTTTTTGTCGTTGTCGACATGGCACTTTTCATTTAAAAATCACAATTCTTGCGGAAAATTCTTAACCAATTCTAATCAGGATTTTATTCCCAGCATTGCCACACATTTCCTGTGTGACTTTCAGCAAGCAGTTCCCCATCAGTAAAATGAGGATAATATATCCCACCATCACAGGAGTGTTGTGAAGGTGAATTATGTTTTAATAATTTTCATGTTTATGTGGTGATCAAATACTGTGAGTGACATTAGAGATACTATAAATAAAACAAAAATACAAGATATTTGTACCTTGTACTGAAGGTCTACACTCTCATACAACATGCAAAAACATTTTTACCCTTAGTCATTTGTGACATTTCACAGTAGTATGGGTCTACTATAGTATGCTATAATAGTGATGCTTATAGTATGCTATAATAGTGATGTTCTGAAATATTGGCATGTTGTTGCAACTTAAAATTGTCATGCCCAATGTTGAATATATTCCTTGCATGAAGTTCCCATTAACATTCATGGGAGTCTCGGGCACAAATCAGACACAGAAACAGGCCTCTCTGAAGCATCTTTTTCGTTCTATTTCAGAGATTCCATTTTTCTACAACAGGAAAAAACATGACCTATGGTTTGGTTTATTAAATAAAAAACTTCTTCTGTTTTAAAAGACTGTTTAGAGTATGCACACTGTTATTAACTAACCGTTGTGACCAAACATTACCTACAAATTACTACAGATGTACAAACATAGTTTTCTAATTGCAGTTTAGAATTGTCTAAATAAAACCCTGAAAAGTGATTAATCAGACCTTAAAATGTGACAAGTATGGCTTAATTTAAGAGTTCCCACGGAAGTTTGCTATACTTGGTGTATTTTATTTGTTAATTTAAATTTTTTTTCTGAAGTATTACTTTAGTACTAAGCTGCCTCTAGTATCAAATATGCCATATGACTTTAAGTGCCTCGTTAGCTATTATTTGGTAAGACACACATTCCCAACTATGTGCTGGGGATGACCAGTGGTTTGCAGATATAGGGCTGGTCATATAGTGCTGACTCTCCTCCCTGTTTCCAGCTGCTAGCTTTATTTAAAAGACAACGAAAAATCTATAAATATTTATTTATGGTAATTAAATGTCCCTATTACCATAGTATCTGAGTGCCTCACAATCTATAACGAATTTACCCTCACCACATCCCCGTGAGGCAGGGAAGGGCTGTTTTGTCACCATTTTCACATCAGGCCCTGTGGCCAGAGTAAGGTGGAGTACGTGGAGATCCGCTCGTGTTAATCAGCCTCATGTAACTTCACTGACACTCCAAGAACACATTTTTGGTAGCATCATATGTATTATTTCTTTGGAAAATAAGATCCTCAGTGGCTGAGCAGCATTCACAGTGTACTGCACATTCCTATTCCTTAGGCCTTGTCTCCACATAAAAGTTGTACCACTTAAGGTGGTATACCCCTTTACATGGACGAAGTTACAGTATAATAGTACCTTATAAAGGTATAGCTAAGTTCTCTTCCCATAAGTGAATAAGGCTAGGTCTAAACTTAAGTTTTACTGGCATAGCTATGTCAATCAGAGGGGTGAATCCCTAACCCCCCTGTTGGCCAATATAATAGCTATGTTGGCAAAAGCACAAGTGTAGATTCAATTTATACCAGCAAAAATGTCCATTTTATCAATATATCTTTCTTCATTTGGGGAAGTGTGTGTGGTGTTGTGGGGTTTTTTTGTTTCTTTGTTTGTTTAAAGAATATTTTGCTGGTACAAACAGAATCAATCTCCACTAGCAGGGATTTGCTGGTATAGCTGTAGCAACATCTCTGTGCTGGTAAAGCTGCAGTGAGGTAAGGCACCTTTTATATCAGTATAACTGAATCCGAACCAGGGTTTGTACCAGTATCACTGTTTCCTTTGAAATAAAACCAGCCAATCACATCTGTAACTGAAATAGTTACACCAGGACTAAAACTGCATGGAGACTAGGCTTTGGTTTCGCTTCCCGTAATGATAATGGGAAACAACACTAGTGGAAGTTACTAGCAAAAAAGTGAATAAAATAATGATGCAGAAGTACATTTAAAAATAAAAAAATAGGCAAGATAGACCTAAATACTGATAAAAGTAAATCAAACATTTACAAGGTTGGAGTGAAGGCATAACTTGAAGGTCAAATATGGAAACATGATTTTTTTCCCATAGGCTCTCTTTTTAAGGCTTTTATACCTAAAATAATGCTGTATTTTCCTATAGTATCAATTTACAAATGCATATTTGGCACTGTACAACTGATTTTTCTACATAGGTGAAAGTAGTGTCCTCAGTTTGTATGAGGCTATCTCGTAACAAGTCAACATGTCATTGCTATATTACTGGAACAGGATGTCCTAAATGACAAACTTTAATCAATGCAATCAAGAGATTCCAATAATAAATGAGAAGTGGAGAACACTCAGCATAATGGGCCAGTGCATATTTTGTAGTTCTGAAGGAAGGAAAAGGGGGGGTTTGTGATGGGAACCCTCTTTCTGGCAGTAAAAATGAATATTTAGTTACAGACTAGGACAACATTCAAAATTAAAAGGAAAGGAGTACTTGTAGCACCTTAGAGACTAACCAATTTATCTGAGCATGAGCTTTCGTGAGCTACAGCTTAAAAGGGTGATCAAGTAGCTAAATGGTGCATTTTGTCAGACACCTGCCCCATCAGATGAATTTAGTCTGAAATTCTTTACAGAAATGATTTTAAAATAATAATTTGCACCCAACCTTTTTGATAATAGAATAATCCTCCCATTCCAAATCGGCTGCCAGAAAAGTAATTTCAATATCATATTTAATCTTCTTTAAAGGTTAGTACTGGTGAGAGACAGCTTAAGAAACTGAAGTCCTCTATCTACAAAATAGGTACAATACTGGCAGTAACATGAAGATTTCTCCCACTCCAGCCTTCTGAGGTGCCTCATCACTATTCTGTACTCTCTTGTCCCTGAGACATTCATTCAAGAAGTTCATTTTCTCTTTATATTTAGTGATTGGGCTCTTTGCCAACAAGAGTGCCCAAAAGTGGAAATTTTATGCAGGTTGTATTTACAAATTCTACAGCCAAATTCAGCCCTGGCACAGTCAATGAAGCTTCACTTACAACCGTTGTGTCAGTGCATTTTGCCCTAGAGGTTGTTTTATGTTTTAATGAGTTAATAATTCAGTTCCATATCAGGCGGCTTTAAGGTCGGACTGCCAGGGTGAAGCAACAGAATAGCTCAGCCTTTCTGTGCAGGGTCCTGGCACCTGGTAACCTGTTGCAAGAGAATATTCACCCTCTTTAGAAGAGGGAGCTGGGGACGACTCTGAGTGTGCAAATTTGTCACACAGCTGTTCTCAGAATACATTCTGAGCAGAGGATTTTGATCCCACAAAATATGAATTTTGGTCTGGGTCATCAGAGAGAGAGAGAGAGAGAGCATCCAGATATGAAATGGGGAACTGGTGTGTTTTAGGTTTGGCATATCTCTAATAATTCATTATTTAAAACATGTTTGTTCTGCTTTTTCTCTCCCACCCAGCCCATATTCTATGAGCCCATTTCTGCTCTTAGATGAGTGTCTATAGCTCACATAGGTCTGCCACTATCTATTGATGAATGCTTAACTGAGGATCAAATCTGGATCCCAATTTTGATATTAAAATCAAATATGAAATCAGGGTTTCCTAGCCAAAGTACTTACACACACTGATATTCTGAACTAGAGATTTCTCAAAAAGGACTCTAGGATATCCCATGCCCTATGTTGCTGAAGTAAGCTGGGGAACTGCAACAGCAAAGTTATTATTTTGAGGTTGTTTCTGAAGCATTTTAATATTTAACATTCTAGTATTCTCTGCATACATAGTCAAGAGTTAATTTAAACAATAATGTTTAAAGTGGAATCTTTCTAAATGGCATTCAATGTAAGTATGCAACATCCATTCCACTTTTTTTCTTTACCATGGAAACCGTTATCTTCAAAAGCCTCTAACAGGTTACTTAAAACCTCACTCTCATAAATTCATGTTGACTATCTAATCAGCTTATGACTTTTCAAGGAGTTCTTTCCCTAAATCTTTTCTAGGATATCCTCACAATTTGTTAAAGTAACTGGTCTGGGTTTGGTTCTTATATTTTATTATTATTATGGATTATTATTATAATCCATTTTCCATTCCTCAAAAGTTAACATGTTTGGTTCCACTAGTGTTGTTTCCCATTATCATTACGGGAAGCGAAACCAAAGCCTAGTCTCCATGCAGTTTTAGTCCTGGTGTAACTATTTCAGTTACAGATGTGATTGGTTGGTTTTATTTAAAAGGAAATAGTTATACTGGTACAAACCCTGGGGAACTTGTTTATTTTTAAAGAAGTTAGAAATCAATCATTCCTGCTGTCATTTCTTTTAAAACAAATGGGTGCTTGTCTACTTTTTAAGACAGAATATCATTATATTTATTCTCCTCTTGTTTTTGGACAGATTCAACCACTATCACAGGCTATGGTGGACCATTTGAGGATTTTTTTTTCTGTCCTCAGAAGTCCAAATAAATATCTGTTCCTCTAATTATCCTATTAGCTGAATTCTGCTTATTTTAATGTCTCCCAGTTCTTCTCCTTAACATTAAATCTCCTAAAGCCACCTCTCTGAGTTTCTATATTACTCTTTACATTTCTAGTTAACCACGTGGCCTCTCTTGCTGTTTTGTAGAGGAATTTTCAAAGAAGGATTCAGTTTTGAGCACTCTGGAGTGAGGGCTATTGGAGCCTTAAAAACTTGGCCCTTCTTCTCTCTGACCTTCGTGTGGTCAGGTGTTGCACGCCAGCCAGAAGTTAGTGCAAGCTCCATCTCTCAACAGCAATTCCTAGATGCATTTCTCCTGCAAGTCTCCTTCCCTAGCTGTCTGGCCCCATAATCTATTGCTTACTCAGTCTCTCTCTCTTACTTGTGTATGTGGGTATTTCTTAAAAAAAAAAAAAAACCTGTGGAGTGCCGTTTCAGGGGTATGGTATTCAGATGAGCCAATGGATAGCTGATTCCTGAGTGGCTTAACTTGTGTCCCCTATTTAATCAGGAGCAGTAGGTACTGAAAGTGGCCCTAAGTGCTTTTGAAAATGCTGTTTAAATGCCCAACATCTTAACTTCACTTCAGCCTTGTCCTCTTAGAGTTTTTAGCATAAGGGGCATTAGATGCAGCTAAACATTAGCTATGTTCTGAGTGCCAGAACATATGCTAAAGCCCCTTTTGGAGAGTGAAACGGACCACTTGCACCAGTGCAAGCTTTAAAAAATGTTCAGTGTTCACACTTACCTGGGAAAAATTTCAGTTCCTCTCCAACAGCATTTTAAGTATTTCTCACTTCTGTTGAGTAGAATTCCTGTACATTAAGGAAATCCAATCAAAGTTCTTTAGAAAGTCAGTTTTCTTAAGTACAAAAACTTTTGTGTTCATTCCTCCAGTGCATTACCCCCCGTAGTGTGTCAGATGCAATGATATTTTGATCACTGAATCCTATGCTAACCAGCTCTAACCTCATTTATCATACTTGGCTTCCTTCCCACAATTAAGTCTTGAGTAGCCATAGCAATGTGACAAAGATAGCAATCCTTCTTTACCGCTACAAATATGCCCCCTTCTTACTTTTAGCTTAGTAGTTATCCCAATCAATATTAGAGTAATTTAAATTCCTTTTGATCAAAGTTCTGGTCTTCTCACAGACTTCCTTCATCTGAAAAAATGTTTCCCTAGCTACTTGTTCTAACTGCCCTGGAGGCAGCAACATCCCAAGATCACTTGACTATCTTTATTGTCCTTAACTTGTAGCCTAACTGACTCTGCTGTGTCATCCAAAATATCTATATCATTTCTCTCTGCTGACTCAGTGTCATTCTGCACTAACTGTGCAATCCCTCTTGCCACTTTATTTTGCTTCTCCTCCTTTCAATAAACTTTTCATCCTGGCAATTTAAAGTCCAGGATAAATTTCCCCTCTTCTGTTTAGTTAAATCTCTGTTGCATGGATATCCTACTTCTCCTTAAAAACATGCTACTCCAGCCCTTGTATACTAGATAATTGGCTTTTATGACTTAGCTCCTTTTGCTTTACCTTTTCACTATTACATAGATCAGTGGTTTTCAACCTTTTTTTTTATTTACGGACCCCTAAAACATTTCTAATGGAGATGCGGAGCCCTTTCGAAATTTTAGATATGGTTTGCAGACTCCCAGGGGTCCTGGCTTATATTAGAAATGTTCAGAATTAAGTCTTATTGTCCTATTAGTTACTGTACTGGGCAATAATTTCTAGGAAAACACCAATCCTGTAAATGAATTGCCATATATAGGGCAATGTATTTTCAGCTTTTACCTACAAGAGCAAGAATTTGAAGACAATTTCTAGCCAGTGCCACACATGAGCTCACAGTCCTGGGTGGTGGTAACCTGTGTAGTCTTTGTAACTACAATGTAATGTTGTAGTACAAGGGCTAGATGAATGTATCTGAGCATTGTGGACCTCTCTTGATAGAAGGCTCTCTTGTACATGCTTCCATGAAGTGCACAATGAGTTAACTGAGTTGAAACTTGTAAGAGAAGTTACACATTTCCCTGATTTTTGGCTGGCAGCTGATATCCCCTTCATATTATTTTCACATTGCTTGTGGGGCCAAACTGATTTCTGGCCATTCTGTTTGTTTCTGATTTTTTTTAATTGTGCTATTAGCACTGAACTATTTGACTGACTGGAAGGCCAAATCTTGTTTGCTTCACCCCTCAAGTAGTCCATGAAACTTAATTAGAACTAGTTGTGTGAGATTAACAGGTTTTAGTCCAGAATTGTTATCAGGAAGAAGTAGCTGAAGAAGAAGCCATTGAAGACTAAAAGGTGTGGTGGGGCGGGACTCATTTTATAGCTCAGTTTTTCATTAGAAGTTCTGGGACCTTGTTTTGTTTTACTGGTGCTATCACAGAACATGGCCAAGAGAAAAAGCTCCTTTAATTCTTTGCATATACCATGTAGAAAGTCAGCTGAAAACCACATGCCTTATAAACACTGCAAATCTGTCAGTTTTGTATTAGGGAAAACAGGCCATGCTCTGACAGCGGGGAGAGGAATTAATCCTGCATACCACCAACCAGAAAGTTTAACGTCCCACTGCTTTCAGAAGAACTAATGCATTAGTTTAACCACAACATCATAAACCAAACTTTTAACTTCTTCACTTGAGCCCCCAGGTGCTTGCTCTTTACAGTTATAATGATGAGATTACAGTATGCTGATTAAAACATACAGTTGGTGTCAAAGTATAGAATTTAGCCAATTATAAAGCACTTGTGGTTAAAGCTTGCTTATAACTAACCCTTTCATTGTATCTTTACTTCTCTCTGTATATACACAAATGAAAGCCTTTAAATGACCTATTACAACTGCAGTTCTATAGTAATGAAGCTATCAGACTAGCTCGTCAACTAGTGGTTTGGGAGAGGAGTTTGGCTGCCCGAATCAAATGAGAAAGGAATTCTGCCCCACAAAATGCCTAGGAATTGCATCACTTCTCCACTCCCTGGTAGCATGTATCCAGTGAAGCTGCCCTATCTCCCCTGGCTTTAGCTGTCCCTATAAGGATTCTCTTAACGGAGGGCTTCCTAGCATATAGGTATTTGATGGAAAAAGCAATACAGCTTTCAGCTGTATTTACCTTTTCGGGCAATCTTGCAGGGTTGATGTGCTACTCCAAGGCCTATCCATTCTTATCGTAAAGATTCTGTATTGTGTGGAGAGTGCTCCATAGTTTTCCACAAATGGGGAAGATTGTGCCCTGGAGGTAGCTCACCCTTCCTTCTCTGCACATGGCTCTGCGGGATGCAATCTGGACCATTGGATGCTGTCTGCAAATGGCAGAGGAATGAATGTATTGATGATATCAAAAACTGATGTGGTAAACTAACAGTGACCGACGTAAGGGTTGAGCCCTCTGTATTAAATAATTTGTCCCACAGCTATCTGTCTGCATGAATGTTTTTGTGTGTACAGGTAGCTATTTGCTATCCAGTTTGTGTGCAGAGCGGTGGGTTGTGCACATAATACTCACACACGTGTGCAAATGTTGAACATGCAGAAAAGTGGAAATCCCTTAGAGTTATGGAATCATAGGGTTAGAAGGGACCACTAGGGTCATCTAGACTAACCCCTTGCCAAGATGCAGGATTTGTAAACCATACAAGCCAGATGGCTATCCAGCCTCAATTTGAATACCTCCAGTGAAGGAGCTTCCACAACCTTCCTAGGCAGTCTGTTCCATTGTCCTACTGTTTGTACAGCTAGGAAGTTTTCCCTTCATGAAGGATCCAATGGCAGGGTAAATCTGGGTTCTGTACTCCAGCTATCCACCATTTGTTTGCTGTTGTGGCCACTGTTTCCTTCGTTGATGCCACCTACTTACCAGTATCTGAACATGTAAAAACACACAACATAGGTCTTGTAGGCAGAAGGAATTCTCCCTAGTGCAGCTATGCATTTATTTGCACATACCTTCATTTATTTTTTTTGAGTTAGACCCAGTACATTACATTCTAATCCTCGAATAAAATAGCTGATAAATGTTCTGTAATGCCATTATTGGTCACTTCTATACTAATAGAACCTTCAGTGTAATATTTGTGCTCTTGTAGATACTCATGGATTGGCTTCACTACAACCTTCATGCTGAGGACCTTCCTGGGTTACAGCCAGGCTATTGAGATGAAGGATTAAATTTGCCCTTGATTCATAACAAGGTTGTGTATTAACATTCTGAGACTGATGTCCACAATTTGACAGTCTGGAGGAGAGTTGATGTATTTATTTTCTTTTTTCATGCTCTCCTGAAAAAGACAACCTGCCTCTGCTGAATCTTGAACACTGCTCACTACAGCAGGAGTGTGACAGTTCAGACTATTTGTGTATGGTAAGAGTAGCACTGTTTAGTTGCCATACAGGGAGCTAAGTGTGGTTTCCAGGTTTCCCGTTCTAGGTAGGATAGCTCCATATTTGGATAGGACAATTCCAAATATTTTTGCAGGCTCCCTGTTTTTGGGTCGATATGTAGTAGAGCACTGGAGTGTTTATGAAACTAGCTGTCAAGCTCTTGGTTTTTCCTCTGTAGGATAAGGTTCTCTGTTCTCTTCCAAGTCATTGTATTTCTAAGTAGTAATGTATATGAATGGGTTATTCTTTATGATGAAATATAATCTAGACCTTGTTAAATGCCTGTGCACTGATTTAGTTTGTTGTTTGCTTACGCTGTACTTTATACCTGGAGGCATGTCCCAGTCACCTTACTGACTTTCATTTTATACAGTACTTCAGTGAGGCCACTTGCATTAGTAGGGGGAATAAAATTGGTGCATTAATATATAGTATTTTGCACCCAAATATCTGAGCTTTATTAATATTAGTTTAGTTAACACAATATATCACTGAGGTATTTTATAGCACCTATTTTACAAATGTCACAAAGAGGGTCACAGAGAGGTTAAGTGATTTGACAAAGGTCAAAGAGAGATACAGATGGAGAACTAGAAATAAACCCCAGGAGACTTAACTCCTAGTCTACTACTTTAAAATTAGATCTTCCTCCCTCCCTTTTCTCATAAGACGCACATATAATGAACTGATGATCCTATGCACTGTTATTTGGTAACCTAGTACAAAATGACTGTCCTAAAATAGGCTGTCACTCTGTTCACTAGCATTTCCATTTTCAAATTAGATCTGTTGCATTTCATATCCAAGAATTCAAACTGTTTGTCACCAACAGGTAGTTGACTATTTAAGAAGCATTTACATACAAATGAGCTCAGTTTACATGTCTTTAAATTATATACCACATTCAGGGGTGAAAGTAACTTAAAGGACTTAC